>NW_025222928.1:3311778-3475290 GCF_014066325.1 Apis laboriosa | reverse complement strand
TTTTTTTTTTTTTTTTTTTTTCGTTTGTTATTTCCCCGGTTATTAATTCAACGCGTCTGGTCGCGGGACGGCCAGCCGGCGGCGGCGGTCGATCGAGCTTTGAATGAACCGAACGAACAGCTGACTCCACGCAGGAATTGGGTCGCGAACGTGCGGTTTCGAACTTTGAATGGTATTCGGCGTTGGGTGAGTAATAGCGACAGGAGGCGGCGGAGGCGGAGGAGGGCAGAGAGGCGGCTGTCACCGACATCACTCAGTGTCTCCCTCCTGGCGTTCACTTCGCTCGATTTTATGACTCTCTCTCATCCCGCGCGGCACACTTCCACCCCCCAGACCCCTACGGCTCTCTGCCCCCGTTGCGTTTCGCGACAGTACACAAGCGTCCCTATCGCGTTTGCATAATGTCGCGAATCGACGTGTATCCCTTTTCATCCTCCTCCTCCTCCTCCTCCACCCCCACGTTCTTCTGATTTCTCTCCTCTCGCTGATGATTTTTCTTTCTTTCTCTTTTTTTTTTCCTCTTTCTTTTTTTCACTTTTTCTACGTTTCGATCTTCGGATCGTCTTTTTTTTTTCCTTCTCGGTTCTCGATCGAGGAGAGGAGAGAAGACTGGAGGTCGAAGGATGCCGTCACCGGCGAAATATGAAAGGACCAGGGCCGCGAATCTGGTTAATATTCGACCGGATTAAAGGATGGGCCAGACGTCGTTGCGTTTAATCCTCGCGCTTCTCGCTTCTCTCCTCTTCGTTGTTTTCTCCTCTTTCTTCTTCTTTTTTTTTCTTTCCTCCTTTTTTTTCTTTTTCTTTTTTTTTTTCTTTTATGAACATATTTCGTCGTGGGATTCTTAGCAAAGGTTTATTAATATTTCGAGATATTCGACGTGATGACCGATTCGAAGGATATAATCGGTTGGTTTATAATCGCAAAAATTGCATCTCCAAGAAGGTTAAACGGGCACGTACATATATACATATATACAGGAGTCGGTTGGATGAAAATATTTTCGGCCGACGATGAAAGCGGAGAGTCGGTTAACGTTTCGTTTTTGTCCTCGCGATACGCATCGGCGGATTTTTCGCGCGGTGGTTTATTCAAATTACAGCGCGACCTCGATTATCCGACCGAAATGGCGGACACTTTGTTCGGATAATTGAACGTGATTACGTTTTAACGAAGCGAGGAACGATCATCCGTTGCATTAATAAACCAGCGCGACGAGCAAAAACTGGTCCATCGCTTTTATCCAAAAAGCTGTTAGCTTTTCGACTATTTTTCCTCTCCAAACCTGATTATTCGTTGTTTCATGATCAATTAATTATCGCGTGTTAATACGCGCGATAATATTTTTTTCTTTTCGTTCGTAGTGTCACATTACGGCCGGTAAAATGACTAAACTTTTGTGCGAGTTATATCACATAGGCCATCCAGTTTGCGCGAATTTTATAAAAGAGATGAAAGACGAACGATGATCAAAGGGATAAGGAAGAGAAAAGTCTGTCGATAAATACGGAGAAATTGGATTAAATTGATTCTTAAACGCCGTGTATTCTTCGTTAATCCAAACGAGTGTACGCTTCTGGAAAATAGGATAATTACACGTTTCGTGCAGGAGAGACGACTATTCATTTCAACCGGGCCCCAAGCTTTCGATTTATAAATTCGGTTTAAAAGTCAGCATTAGATAATTGTAATCTTCCTTCGCAGGTATACATTTGTCATTAAGTCAATGCCTAATCCTATTAGGGACAAGTAACACTTGTATTGTAAATTATTTTCGCTTCGTTCCCAATATTTTGTTCCCAAATTTTACTTCCAATCTACGCCCAATATAAATTTCTCTCGAAATACAATAAAAATATCTGCTTTCGTTTATGACTTTGAAACTAGAATGATATTACAGGTTCGTACAGTGGTCAAATTGGTTACCAGGTCAACACCATAAATGGTCAATAACCATAAAACCGGAAGATTTCTGAAAAGGACTCGAACGTCTCGAAGAATTCTTAATTACCACAAAAATGCACGAACGAAAATTTTCAATGATCAATCCTTTTCGAGATAATTCAAGATATAGAAAACAAGATATAGCTCCCTCCCAGAAAGATTAATGGCCACTATATCTATCAAATATGATCTATACCTTTCATAGTAATTCAAAATATGCAAAGCTTCTCTCTACGCCAATGTTTTTAACAATTATGAAAAGTAAAAGCGAGCGAATCTCTCCAACGTCGAGAGCACCACGAAAGAGCGGATCTCTCTCTCTCTCTTTCTCTCTCTCTCTCTCTCTCTCGTCGGTCGAAACACCATTTATCCGGTTAATTCGTAGGTGTTCCGGACATTGTCGGGGCTTTACCTGGCACGGGACACTTCGAGCCTGTTATTTCGCAATAAATCACACTGCGAGATGGAACCGAGCTTGTCGATAGTAACGAGGGATTCTCCCCCGTGCGATTTGGCCCCTCCGCGAAGTAAACATCCACGAGCCATTAAACTCCGCGTAATACCCGAAGATGATCGATTCTTACGTAACGCACGGAAGCCACGGCCTATACTCTTGGCTAATACCATAAAAATCAACCCAGCCTTTATTTTCCCGCTCGTCGAATTTAAACGAGTTTTCTACGAAATCAAGGGGTATAAATTGTACATTAAGTATATATATATATTATTTGGAAAAATAATATTCGCTATTCTCTCTTCTTTAAAATACACGAAATAAAATAAAATACACGTATATAAGAGACAATTCGTCGTTGAAAAGTCGTTAGTTCTATCTGGAACAATTTGCAAGAACGAAAGTCTTCTCGATTATAATAACTCGATGCATCTCGAGTTGCAAAAAAAATTAATCGAGAATGAAGAAATGCGGAAAGAGGATAAAAATCAGAGATATTCCATAATCGACGGGATATACGTACTTGCACCGTTCCTCTCGCCCATCAGTCGAGGCGAACGGTTAATTTCAACCATCAAACATAGTCTGAATTACTCGTTATTCGGTTACGAACTTTCTCGAGAAACTGCCTCTCCGTACCTGGATCGATCGATCGTTACGTAACCCCCGAACGAGAAACGAGCAGCGCGCGCTTCATGGAAATGGAGTTATATTAAGATGGAAGGCGTTTCCGAACGGTACACAGGGTATAATACAGAGGGCCGAGGCGATGATACAATGGGGATGGTGGTGCCTAACCCGTCCACTGTCCCTCGCGTAATTCTGCGAAACACCCCTACTCCTCTCTGCCCCCCTCTCCCCAGCGTCACCCCTATTGTGCCCACAGGCATAACAATGTCAATGTCTATACCGTTAAGCCATCGACGAAACGTGTACGCGGTGTACCCCAATTATTTCATCTCCGTGATACGGTTTTCGTTAGCCCTGTCAATGATTTTCCATTCCTCCCTCGTCTCGTTCTTTAAATCTTCAAACTGATCTTTTTTACGTGGTTCGCGTGCGAGTTCTTCTGTTTTCGATTTTTCTTTCGTCCACTCTTCTTCCGTGTCTTGTCTTTTGTTCAGAGTTGTTCGAGACCGAAGTTGGGTATAATATAATGTATCCGGATTCGAAACGCGTTTAAATTTAATTGCACAGTAAAAAAAATTGGGAAATAAATTTTCGTAATAAATCTATTTCATCGGTGAAAGTATTTTTTCTTCTTTTTTTTTTTTTTTTCAAAATAATATATGGACATCATAAAAATACTTGCTTACTCGATATTATAACCAATAAAACTCTGTACGAGTCGTAATAATTTTAATTTATACCATTTCCATTCCATTAATTTCACTCGATTCCTATTTAATCATATTACGTATGTATATATATATATATATTATAATATATTTGAATAATATCGAGTATTTAGAATTTTATTCGCACATTACTCGGTATTTAATCATAATTACAAACGGAACAGGGCGTTATTTTTCATCCCGTTTCATCGGAGTTAAATGAAAACGATCGGAGTTGTCGATCGGCGAATTATCGAGGCCGGTGGTCCTTGTAAAGCATCAACCACTTTTTCACTCGGCTTCGAGGATACGTAGGAGCGTATAGGCGTTAAAGCCGCGTATCCGAGACGATTCTCGCTCGATCCGCCGGCAACGAGCCAAAACTCGACTTCGAGGGAAAAGCTGGCCTTTCTTTTCGTCCTCTCTCGCGAACGTTATTCGCGACGGGTTGAGGAACGCGGCCAAATTGGTTGAGCAAGAATAAGACGAAGTTTGAACGGGCGGAGGGAAAGGGTCGAGGATCGAAAACTTGGTCTCTCGATATATTTTCAGCATTGTGCGAGAGAACGGGCGATGGCGGTGTTCAAGGGCAGATTATTGACCTTTAGAACCTCCTCGCACCTCTCCTCGCCACGATTTATTTTTTTACGCGAGATTGATCACCGTACAGCGAGGACGTAGGTATATTTTTCTTGATCCCGAGCATCCCGTAATATCGATATCGCGGGAAATAAATATTCTTTGACGCGGCTTTCCAACGTTTCCACGTTTCCTTGCTATTAGATTATTGAATTAAAAATATTCCGTCCATCCTGGTATCTTTGAGCCTCGGGGAACCGTGAATACCGATTTCCGATCTTGGCATCCGATGCAAGAATCCGATATTTGATTCAAGAAAATTGGAATCGTACCAACACTTCTACATCCTCTCTATATCCATCCCACCCAAGATACGCTTTTATATTTATGGAACCTAAATGTTCCACTCAAACGAGAAATTAAATCGAGACGCGTGGATCGATTATTGCTCCGGGGGGAAGGCAAAGGTGGAATAAAATATCAAACGAATCGAATTAAAGAAAAAAAAAAAAAATAATAATAATCGAATCAATCGGAAGAAACAAATTGTACCAATGATGAATTAATAATAATATTTCCTAATGATATACTCGTAACATTAATAGAAACGCAATTATATGAAGATCGAGAATTCTATAAAAATTAAAAAAAATCAGAGATCGAAAATGATCCATAATCATATCGAGTCGATCCTCCAAGTCGATCCATCCATCCGATCGTTCAACCGCACCGATCTCATTTCCCCTCCGACTCGATTCCGCCAATTACGCTTCTACCTAATTAGCAGTCGACCCAATGGGAACGGTAACGACACGAGGCGTCGTCGCGCCAATTTTCCAACCCCCCCTCGAGGGTTGATTCGAAAAAACGATTCCAGGGAGAGCCAGGTATAAAAACAGCTGATCCCCCCCTCCCCTCCCCGTCGCAAACGAGGAGGGCAGGATTGACCCGACCAACGTTCTACAACTCGCGAAACGCGACACCTATCCGATTATGTCTCTCGAATTACCGAATATTCTCTCCTCTCCACTCCCCGTTTCCTAAACGCTCCTCGATCCTCTTCTCTACTCCCCCCTCGCCCCCTGATTTTCATCCATCCTCGCGAGGAGCGCTCAACTCCACTCGGGAGACACTCGACGACCGAGCCCTCGTTTCGTAATCGTGTTTATGGTTTTCCAACGAGAGTTGGAAGGAATAGAGGAAGGATGTGTGCGCGTGTTTGTACGCGTGTGGGTTCGCGAGAGTATCTCGCCATCCGGAAACCACGACGTGGTCCGTGAGAAAAAAGGTCTGTTAGTAAACACGGGCCACGGCGTAAGCAGCCTCGAGCGCAAGAAACAGAGCAAACCGTGTCGCTTACTCCCGACCCCCTTTCTCGCCGTACCCTCCCTGTTCATTGACCATTCATGCGAACGCTTTGAACAACCGGAGTTTTTTTTCCTCCTCCTCCTCCCCCTCTTCCTTCTCCTTCTCCTTCTCGCGAACATCCTGTGGATTCCTTATTTTCTCGTGTGTTTTTTTCCTCCTTACTTTTTTCTCTCTTCTATTCCTCTCTCCTTTCTCCGTTTTTTTGCCCGCGCTCGTTCCGACGATTCTGGGAAGCACACTGCTCGGTGACGAGAAAAAGTCGCTAGTTTTTTTTGCGGATTTGCTATTGAGCCGAATGTTAATGTCCATCTTCGATGTTCTTTTTTATTCGTTTTTTTTCTTCTTTCTTCTTTTTTGTCGGAGCGATCGTTAGTAATGGATCGTTGAATTTTCTGAATATGAGATCTTATGGTTTTTTTTTTTTTTAGAGAGATATCTTATATATTGTTGGAAATGTATTAATTTTAATTCTGTTTGTCGATGCAATTTTTTTTTTTTTTTCTTCTTCTTTCCATTTCCACCAAGTGTAAATGTATCACGAATGATTTTTCGAAATCTCGAGATCGTGATTTTATTCTTTGGAAGGATATTTTATAAGCGTTATTTTTGTGCAAATGCATAGTGCAACTTATAGTTGCGCGATATACAGGCGTATTCATGCGCATAATTCAGTCTGATAAGTATGCTAACCAAGGTGACGATATATTTCTCTCGCTATATATGCACAAAAAAAAAAAAAAAAAGAAAAAGAATACGGCTTAATGCATTTGGCTAGGTTCATCGAGTCACGTGACTCGGTTATCAACAACTACGAAAAAAATAACTTTGCCTTGTAATCGTTTGTCCCGACACTTGCCTCGACTAAATGAATTAACGGTGGAGGAAAGAATATAAAGAATTTTCCTTATTTTTTTTATCTCTTTTATCTCCCGAAATAAATTTACCAATATTTATAAATTTAAGATTAAAAAGCTTTAATAATCGTTCCTGTTAAATCATTTTAAATCATTTCTTAACAATCACGATCAAGATTTCTTTATTATTAGCCATTTAAATGAATTAATGAGAGTAAAAAGAATAGAGTTTTAAGATAATTTTTCATATCTTTTCTACATTTTTTTTATACTATAATTGGCAGTCAAGAGATTAGAAATATTTTTCACTTTTCCGAGGTGAAACATATAAAGAAAACCTACTTGAAATTAATTCAACTCCAACCTTCTCCCTCATATTCAAAACTAAAATAAATTCGAATACCTTTACGGAACAATCCATTTTCATTATTCGATCATACTATAATAATCATTTATTTCTCCCTTTAAATTAAATTAAATAATACAACATTACCCAGTCGCAATCAAAACTTTTTATCACTTTTTAATCCTCCCTCTCCCTCCCTTTTGGTAATTACATTACCGACCAATTAAACATTCTTTCCCTCAGTTTAGACACACGTTGGACGATCCTCGAAAGCAGGTTTCAATCGGTTTCAATCGCATTAAAGGGATAATCTCCCCCTTCTTCCCTCTTCGTTTCGCACGTTTCTTCTTATGCAGATGCTTCTTACGAAGTCACGGCCAGCCCTTCCCTCTCTCCCTCCCTCCTCTATCCTCTCCGTCGCGATACAAATTTTATTCATGGTGAACACGGGCGGTGCACCGTGACGGACGCCTTTCACGAATTTATCATCCGAGCACGCGCGATCTCGAGCCTGGCTATACGGGGTGGCGCATTATAACGGACTAAGGCCGGATAACCCGTGATCGATCACTCGACGTGAATGCGACACCCCTAGCAGCCCTGTATCCGCGCCCCATTAAGCCCGCCCTTTGCGAGCTCGAGCTCAAGGCCTCTATCGCGAGAGCCTTTCCAACCCTGATCGTGTCCTATCTGGACGATGGAATCGGCCTCCAGTGTTAAATAATTGAGGGAAATGGCCGCGCTCGATATTTTATTCCGTCGATCCCTTTCGATTTAAGAGAGAATTTAAGGTGGGATGACGGTGGTCGACCATTGAGATGGCCACCAATGGTTGAGAATTGGGTTAGATGAGGAAGGATTTTGATTTCGAAAATTTTGATGTAAGAAATTGCGACGAAAGGGTAGGATGATTGTTTGGTTCATGGAGTTCAAGCGTTAGATTGGATGGGATGGGGATGGAGCGAAGAAAGAGTTTGAGATATTCTGAATTTGGGAATCGTAAAGTACGACGATAATTTTTTAAAAATAAAAGATAAGCAATAATGAAGATGTATTGATAGTAATATTCTCACGTTGTAAAATTTAATAAATATTACAATTCAATAGACGTTTTATATCAATTTTCTCATTTTTTAAGACACAGTGAAATTTTTTGAAAATCCACACGTCTCTCCTTTCAACAAACTTAGAAAGGTATTATACGATACGTATTTAATAAAAATCTAGGGATCCCTAGATCGAGGAACTATATATCTAATTTATTTTTCCCGAACAATCCAAACCAAGTAAAGGAAACGTTCCAAAAACGTTTCACTTTCAACTTCAGGTACCCCAGAAAAAACATACAAGAATTATACGAGAGCGACTCGTATAAAAATCGTAAATCGTTAATCGACGAAATCGATGGTCGATCTTAAATCACGATAAACTTCTCGTGCCATACACGTTCAGCGCGTTTCACGGTTTTTAAATTACCGACATCTTTCCCCTCCGATCTCCTCGTGAAATCGCTAAACAGTTCTTCGCGCTACATGGACAAACGAGCTCCAGGTTGAACGTCGAAATAATTACGAGCTTCGCCCTTCCCCCCCCTCCTCCTCCTCCCTCCCCCTCTCTCCCCTCCCCTTCTGCTATCCGCGGAAGAATCTAGAGGAGAGCGCAACCTCTCACGGTCGTTGCGTTTGCGATAATAGTGATAGACAGGGAACAAAGTTAACGTGGGCGTCTTAGGCGAGCGGGATCCCCGGGCATAAATTACCATCGTGAATGAAGCCGAATGAGGGAATCTGATCTCGTCATTAAACGCTCCTCCGCGATACTGGAATTCCCTCGATAGGGCCGTAATTGCGGCCAACGGTTGAAACGAGGCCGCGTCGCCCCCGTAAAAACGCGAGCAGGCAGGCGGAGGGGGGAGGGGGAGGGGTTGCTACACACAGAGCGGTGTCGGTAACGAGCGTGCAAAACGGCGAGAGCGGCTCGTTTCCTTCGTTCCGCCTTCACGCTCCGGCCAATAATCGTCGAGACCCCGAATGTTTCCTTATCAAGGGGCAGCTAATTGTTCCCTCGTTACGAGAGATTTTTTTTTTTTTTCTTATACTATATTATAGTACAGATGGATTTCGTTCGTCGCGGAAGCAATCGATTTCCTATTTTTTTTTTTTTTTTTTTTTTTTTTTTTTTTTTTTCTTTAGCGGGAGAATGAGATTTTTGACGATTCGGCGGGAGATTTCGATGAAAATTCAGAGGATGGATTCATAAGGATAAGCGGGTGAATCGTTTCACGATCATCGAAGGAAGTTTATTTTCGAGCAAAATTGGGGAAACGAGCGATTTGCGATACCGATTTTCTCCTCGCGTCATATGGTATGGATGGTTATGAAAATTTATATTTATCTTGAACGCCGAAATACAACGACGAGATAATTATCAACGAGGGACCAAGATTTTCGAGATGTCGCGTATTTATTTTCAAGAGAGTTCAATCTCAACGATGATACCACTTTCGTGATAGACGATGGTGATCATGACGTGATCGTGATACCACGATTTCCCGAGGAGAATGGAGATTTAAATTATAATTATACGAGGAGATCGGGGATAAAAACGAGCTTCTTTCGCAGTTGCTACTTCGTTTCCAGCGTTTTGAGTTATCGCTGTCGCGTACGGGTGATTATATAAACGGACAATTATCCGGTTGCCATTAGTCAAATATGAAAATTAAAACAACGAGAATAAATTTGGATGAGCGAAATCGAAGTGGTTAAACGCAGGTCTCGAAGGAATTATATAAGCTCCTTTTTTTCCTTTTCTTTCTTTCTTTCTTTCTTTCTTCTTTTTTTTTTTTTATAACAGTGGCATGCGTGGCAAAGGATGAAGAATAAATCTCGTGAAGGTGGACAGTATCGATTTAAAAACGACGCCCCGTAAAAAATTCTATCGTGCATATATAATTGGCGCGTCGATCATTCACGTTTCGCGTGAAAATTGTAGCAGAGATGAAGTTATGTACATGCTTGACAGGCATTTAGCGTCAAACGATCTTCAATTCACGATATTTTGTTGCAACCCAGTATTCCATGTTGAAATTAAACCGAGTTAACCGAGACACCTCTACCCGTCTATCATCATCATCTTTTTTTTAAAAAAAGAACAAATTAAATCATCATAAAAAGTACGAAAAACCTTTGCTCGAAAAAGATCCCACCACCCATCATCGAAGTAACGCTTCGAGACGACGGAATCGTGATCCGGCCGAAATACCGTAGGATGAATCGAACGTCCATCCGGGGCGACATTTTCCCTGGCATCCGATGCGCATCAAAACGGAATAGTTGGGGTTTAACGAGTGCCGAATACCGCACCGATCGGCCACGATTTTGAAGGAGGTTCGGGCGTGTGATTCCACTCGGCGAATTCCACGGAGCGGCGGAGGATGGACAAGGAATTTGGTCGCTCGCCGCGTTCCGAGACGAGTCGCTCCCGCGCGGGCAAGCAGAAATCCTACCAACCGAATTCCACTGTGACTAAACCCCCGTGGATGACTGGCAGGCCGGCTGCACACGGCCGGGATGCATACCCGGAGGGGTTGGGGGTCGTATATCCGTGGGTATATATCGGAAGATCTCTTCGCCTTCGCCCCCTTTCCTCTCCTCCTGCGCCTGCGAGTTGGAAAGGTAGGGGAGGAGCAGGGGGAGAGATGATGCATCGAAACGAACCGCTAGTCAGCCAACGTCCAACTATCTTGCGACTCGAATATTTCTAGATACATCGAATATCTATAATATTCGGAATATATAGAAGAATTTCAATGATTAAATTAATTATCGTTGTGTAATATTTCAATTTGAAAACGAATATTGAAGATGTTCGACCGGAAAAATGGAACCATCGAAATGGTTCGATTATCAGAAAGGGGGACGTTCGTCAACGTTGCGGAACACGCGCGGCCCGATTTACGACAGAAAATGACGGACGATCGACGTTATTGTTTGTGCACACCGCGAGATCGGAATCTCGATGGGCCCCGAGGATTCGTTCAGTATGCAAGCGGCCACTCTCATTACCGTTGGGTCGCTGTCAAAGCGGGAAACGGTTGGCTCCGGTTTCGAAGAAGAAGAAGAAGAAGAAGAAGGAAGAGGAGGAAAGAGGAAGGTTTCTTGCCTCTTCCCGCCACTTTGCCTCGCTGCGTTTCTGGTGACGGTAAATGGTCGTTCGTAGGCTACCTTATCTCGACCGGAGGCCGTGGAGGATCATCGGTTAGACGCGTTCTCGTGTAAGGTCGGCCCATACATTTCCCGAAAAGACCGAATTACCTGACCTGTTGGCCCGTTCGCCCACACCCGGCCGCCTTTCTCGCCCCGTGTCTCTGTGTTTTATCTCGCCATATCTGCCTAATGTCTATCTAATTACCGTAGAAATATCGAATCGTCGAATAATTATTCGTTCCCTGTATGATATATCCATTACGGATAAACGGGATTCCAATTAAAGTAGCGCGGCAAAAATAGAACGAGAGAAATGGTTTTTAAAATTTTCGATCTTACATTTTAAAGGATATCGAAAATGTTTCGTTACTGATCCTGAAACGTTTTTCAGATAACGCACGCAGTACCTCGAGCACAGAGTCAGAGTTGCGCGCAAACGAGGATGCTAATTCGCGGTGGATGGAACGTGAATGTTAAACGTTGAGATTTGCACAAAGATTTAAACGCGAGCAAGTAAACGCTTTCGAAACGAATTCGCCCCCATCGGCGCAGTCCTCTTCTTTTCCACGGATGGAAAATCGAATGGCGTTTGCCTGACAATAGAGAGAACGGCGGTACGCGCATCTCCATACATATACATAACAGAGGCGGTCGGCGATGACATGCGAGAAATCTCAACCCCCGTTGCATCTCCCTGTCGTCACTTGCAAATGCATAGAAATTCTCCACGTTCTGGAACGGGGTGACGGAGAATAATAAACGCAATTGTGCACTTTTCCTTCGTAGGTTAAACGTGAAAACGTTTCCAATTTTTATTTCTTCTTTTCTTTCTTTCTCTCTCTCTCTCTCTCTCTCTCTCTGTCTCTCTCTCAGATCAGAGGCTATCCAACCGAGGAAAGGTATCCTTTCTTCTTTGTCCTTCTTCCAATTAGTTTCTCGATGCTTCAATCTTCATTATATATCGACAGGAAACCACCACCTATCCTTCGTATATCTCTTTATCAATTTTCAACAAGCTCGCGCCGATTTTTCTGCTTCGTTTCAATCCAGCCCAGGATAAATATTTCCATCGAGCCGACGATGAGATCGAACATGGAGATACGCGAATGCATCTTGTATTATTCTCCCCGTATAAATTATTTTAATTTTAAAACAGGAATAAACCAGACTCTCTTATCCATCTTTTCTTCCCTCGAAAGAGTAATAAGTCTTTCCTATTTTCCTCGTCCGTTTCATTCTCATAAAGTTCGATCCAAACAATTACACATCGATATTCGAGGATTGCAATTCTTACGCAAAAGCATCTACGATAAACGATTCGATGATAAGATGATAATCCGTCGGAGAATCATATCTCTTTATCGATTCCATTCGACGAGGAAAAACGAACGATCGAAACAATATATATTTCCATCCGGAAGAATAACAAAAGAAACAAGAACGAGCACGAGGAGGGAATAGGGAACAGGGAAAACGGAATAATTAAGACGGAGCCGTGTAAGCGTCACGGTTAAAGAATCGCGATGTCGGGGTCGATTCGAGGCGACGATCGAACGAGAATCCCCCCCCTTGCCCCCTCACAGGATGATCCACCGTGCCCCTTTTATTTGGAAATGTTCGATCCTCGGTTCGACAACCACTTAACGCTCCGCTCGGCCGTCACGCGAAAGCGCGGACTCATCCTGACTGGGTACGGGCCGCTACCCCGTGGCTATCGAGATCCTCTCCTAGACAATCCGACGCGGCATTCACAGATCCATCGATCTGACACTGTCGTTCGAGGCGAGACTTTACAACGTTTCAATCCTCGTTCAACGGGCGATCCTGCGTTATTAATTATCCATCGATAAAGATAACGACTCGATTGTCACCGTAGCCTCGATACATCCCTTGCTTCTTGCACGTGCGTTAGAAGGGAGGGATCTATTTATCGCGCCAAATTCGTTGGACAATTCGTTCATCTCGTTTATTAATCGCGTAAATCAGCGTGAAAAGAGGAGTCCTTGTCGGCCGCGATCGCACGGACGATAACGGTTGGATTCTCGAGCGGGATCGATGATAAAACGATACGTACTCCGATAATTTCGACTCGAAATCGGTGGAAATTGTATCACGGCGCGTACTTATCGTTTAACAAAGTTGCGCCAAGGTATCCACTCGAGAGTACGATGATCAGTTACACGCTTAACACTCGAACTGATAACGTATCGTCGCGTATCGGTAGATAATAAAACGTGAGGATACGTTGGAATAGAATTTTTCGCTCGTTTTCTTTCCGACGAGTGTAGCCACTTTAAGAAGCGAGAATTAAAAGAAAGGAAGGAAGGAAGGAAGGAATGCGCAACAGCGTCATAAATCGCCGGTGGCGATGGCGCTCGTTTGATCCATGGCTGGTTGTGGGCCAAGTCGATCGAGGAGGAACATCGGCCCCCGTTTAACAAACACCGATGTCCGCGATATAAGGATCGCGTAGCCGACTTGAGATGTTATTTCTGTTATTTACGAGATGTGTCCCGGAACAGGTGACACGCGCCCTATACCTGCCGCGGGGGTAAACGGCCTCGAAGCCTCGACCAGCCGGACGAACGGCGAGGCGTGGAAGCGGGATGGGGGGGGAACGATGGAGGGAAGGGGGAAGGGGTGCGATAGACACCCTGTAATTACGCGAGGGTGAGTTATGGCGGCAGCCGTGGTTACATCGCGACCCGGAGAAATCGAGGATACCTTTCCAGTCGATGACACAAGGGGATATAACATCGCTTTCCGATCCCGGAAACGATAAATATTGGATCCCCCCCCCCCCTGTTGACTTTAAATTTTAAAGGAGACTGCCACTCGCCCGAATTTTAATCCTCCTCCTCCTGAAATATCAACTCTACTCGATTAATCATTAACATATTTTTGCAAATCCACCAATTCAATCTGACGAGATCAGAGTCATCTTCGAAAAAGAAAAGAGCTGAACGATGCTTCACACTTTCGATTCATACGTTTTGTTGATGCAACTTTTAAAAAAACGAGATTATTTTTCGAAATAATTTTTCTCTTTGGATGAATGGCTCGGTTAGAACCAAGTGGAATCGTTCCATCTTGGGGAGTTCCATGGAGGATGGAAAGTAACCGAGTTTGGGATACGGTGATTTGCGCCTGGTGACGGGATTCGAAGAGGAAACGCGGATTTTTTGCAAGACACGATCCCGTGACACGATCCTTTGTTTTGACGCCAGCCGGACAAGTGAGTTATCTGCCGCTGTAGGACGATCGTTCTTCTTGGACACGGACACGCCGCGAAAGTTCTCCTCTCCTCTCCTCTCCTCTTCCCGAAAAAGATCCGTCCGAAAGACCCACGGTGTAAACACACCGGCCGATAAAGAGAGAGAGAGAGAGAGAGAGAGAGAGAGTGAGAGAGAGGAGGGAGAGGGGCCCCTTAACGGGTAAGAGTGATGCGCCGCGGGAAACCATTCTTTAAAATCCCGTGCAACCAGCCCTTTCGTTGCACCAGCCCACCGTCGGCCGGAGTAAAAACGCCTCGACGGGCTCCTGGAAGATGAACAACTACCGATGAACCCTCCCTTAGAGATATCGACTTCAACACTTTGAACCCGCCATCCTCCTATCGTTCTTGTTTACCCCTCCGATCTCTGTCTTTTTCTTCTTTTTTCAACATTTGAATCTTTCGATGCCTCTCGATAGAGAAAACTTCTCGAAATAATACAAGATTGATCGAAGAAAGTATCCGTACGTAATTTGTACGTAAAAATCTCATCTCCAAAAGATCGTTAGTTCATATACGCACAGGTTCAGACAAGGCAAGGGGTCGAAGAGAAACGAGGCACGGGCTTATAAATTGGACGGGACAGAGCGACAAAAAGGGAGATCACCCTTTCTCCCCCCCTCATCTATGCCGGTGTCTCGCAAAAACGGGTCGAAATCTAATCGCAACGGTAATAAAATCGTTAAACCGTATACGTCGGGCGTAGCCAGGAAAGAAATAGATCGCGGTCGAGGAGGCCACGGGCTTCACCATGGGCCGAACGTGGAGGAGAAGAGGAGATGGCCGACGCCGGCCCAGAAAAACGCGCGGTGTACGGCGGCCGGTCCCGGAAGCCCTCTCTCGGAGTTGGGTTCCACCTCCGAGAGAGAGAGCCGGCCATGTCGGCGGGCCCGTGTGCACCGATGTCGGGACATCAGTCAGCCGGTCGGCCGCCGCTCAGTCAACGGGGACGTTTGGTCACACTTGACGGGACATTATCGCATTAAATATCGACAGCCGGCTTTCAGCGGGGCCAGGCGGAATCGGGGGAGAAAAATGCCCGAATCCATTCGACGCTCCCCTCGGCCCTCCTCCGCTCGCATCCACAATCCGTGTCCACCCACACCCGCTGCGCTCATAATAGGCTCCGGCCGAGCTAAGCCCCTCTAATACCTTTCCTTCACCTGACCGCTTCACCTCCCTCGCCGTTGCATCGCCGTCCTCCTCCAACCACCGCCCTCTCCGTCCTGCTCTCGATGCCGCATCACGCTCATCGCCGTCTCCCTTCAGAGCGTGCCTTTGAGCGGGGTTCCCATAGATTATTATTAGAATGCGCGTTTGTACCCCTGGCCAGGTAGATGGACAGTGCTCCGCCCCGCGAGAGAGAGAGAGAAAAGGAGCAAGCCGTGCAAGCCTGCTGCTGCTGCTGAAGCTGCTCCTTGCTCTGCCTGCAACTCGTGCGCTTCTGATCCATCTCCTTTCTACCTGAGGAATTCCTCCCTGCGAGATGAGAATCGACCGACGCACGCACGGACCAACGCCACGGGGACAACAACGCCGCGTCCCGGGAATTATTTTCGGGGAAACGGGTTTAACCAGGGGGCCCTTTTTTGGCAGGGACCCCTTTCTCGACCTCCCTCCCCTCCCTGCTCTTTTTCTCTCTGTCTTTCTCTCACTCTCTCCGACTTTTACACACCGGGGTGGGTTTCCGGTTTACGCGGTGATTTGTCGCGCGCTCACCTTCGTTAGCCGACATTATCGCGGCTAATCGAGAGGAATATGACGAGATCCGAGAGAGATCGCCCCGACCGAGTAAATCCCTTTATCCGGGCACGATGCGATCTTATCGAAGGTATTTTGGAAGACTGGAAACTGGTAGAGGAGAGAGAGAGAGAGAGAGAGAGAGTGAGAGGAATCGATGAGACAAGGGTGGACGAGGGACTCGGCGAAAAAGATAAAGAATTTATACGACGCTTATTCGCTCCATGCGAATACGTTTTCTCTCTCTTTTCTCTCTCTCTTTTTCACTCCTCGTGGAAAGCATCCTTCGCGTCAACGATCGTAGCCTCGTAGCGATCCTCCTCGTTGCATAACCTGGTTACCGGTTCCCTTGGAAAAAGTCAAAGTTCGAGGACTCGTGTTCGTTTAGTTTCCAGTCTCGCCACCTGGGGGCAGCACCTCCCAAGTTGCAGCGCCTCGCCACTTTCTCTCAACCGGCCACCCTTCCTCACTTTTTTCTTCTCGCACGCCCCCGATTCTCGATCTTTTTCTCCCGGTCGAGGGATGACGGCGTCTACCCTTCTCGATTCTCTCGATCCTCCACCCCGCTCGGAAAGATAAATCGTTTGTTTTGAACCGAACGCCCGCTTCGAATGTCGCGAGATTCGAATTTATTCGGATCATCTCTTAATTCGTAGAAAGAAGGGATAGATAGATAGATAGATAGAGAGATGATTATTCTCGAGATTTCTTTTCGCTTCGCGGCACGGATAACTAAGCCGTCATCGATCAGCCACACGATTCTCGCCGGATGGCGAATTGAAAAGCCGACGACGGTTTCCAACCAATCACGTCTTGTTAAATCGTCTTGTTTCGCTCCTTCTTGGTGACGATTTCTGACTAATGGACCCTCACCCTCGAGAGTGAGAATTCGTTTCGCGTCCGACGCGTGATGAATCGTTACCGCTGTACAAAAGATCAAGATCCAAGCTAAACGAAAGTTAGTCTATCGAAACTCGAAATAATTGAAACGTCAAATTCCACATTTTTTTACAAATTAAATTTTCTAAAAATCGTAGCCAATTTCTTTTTCTATGCTTCGTAAAATCAGGATTTTCGAATTTCTTCGTAAAAAGAAAATGAACGAAAAATTTTACGAATGATTGAAACGTAATTATCGGCCACCGAGCAAGTTTCTATTAATTATTACCATAAATATACCTCCGTCTCTTTCTGCGTGACTCTATTTGCCAGCCTGTTCGGAAGTTTTCTAAATAACGACCCGTTTTACGACGGTGATAATGAAATTCCGAAACTATCGATAATCGAGACATTGATTGGTAGCAGTCACGGCAGCCGCCGCGTAAGTTATGTACCGGAAGTGGAACGTGCCCGCCCGTGCACGCGGTTCAATGTCAGTTTCGAATACCACGAATTCCACCCCTACCCGATCAAATCAGAATTTTACACGGTCCGAATCGAGCTTGGCCTCGCTGACTAACGAGCTGGTCTCCGCGGATACGTGGGATGTTGCGTGTACGGTGATGGAGGATATATTCCAGCTGGAACTCTGGATGATATCGGTAATTTTAATCCAAGGAAAGAGATGTTGTAATAAAATTATTATCCCTTTTTCAGGGAGCACACTTTTTTTGAAAAAGTGGGAAGAGATGGAGATGTTAGATTGTGGTAAAAAAGGGGTTGAAATATTATTTTAACATTGAAATATTTGTTTTTTTTTTATTGAAGGGATAAAAATTTTCGTTCGAGGATTATATAATTATCGCGGAGTGAAACTGACGTGAAATTAGGAAGGAAATAATTTTACTTTCTATTCCTCTGGAAAATTCCAGAATATAATAATGAACAAATGCGTATAGAACGTTATATAATTTATACATTATATACAACTATTGTGATAAAGGCAATAATATTTGAAAGCGATATTCAAGAATTCAAATAAATAAATCATTCACTTTCTAGAATGTGAATTTTATATCATGTTATATTAAAACATCAATAAAAATACGCAATTGAAATATAATCATCGGTTAAATCTTAAAATTATTATGAATTCCAATAACCACGTAACGAAACAATTTTCTTTTTCCCGTTACAATATAGAATAAAACATGATTTTAGAAAATCAATTGAAACATTTAATTGAAAAATGAAACAATTTGCAATTTTCCAACTACCTAGAATATAATATTCAATTATTATCTCTATGAGATCAAAATGCTTTCCCGCATCGTTAACTTCTCCAACATGGTCGATCATATCTTAAAATATTATAAAATATTTAAATAAAAACGAAACAACGGACAAATACTTCCCTATTTCTCTAACAATTTAAATTTCAAAGAAAATTATTTTAATCTCATATATTGATCGGCATTGAGCGCGCTCCCATCTTGGAATATTATATGTACCCAATAAAACCCAATAAAATCTCGTTCAAAAAAATCGACACCTTCCCCGTACCAGGGAATCAGGCTAAAAGACCTAGCACCGCCACCTCTCGACCAACGTAGAAACCATTCGAGCTCGGCCGATACTTTCGCTTCACCCTTATCAGCGTCCTAAGGTCACGCGCTCTAGAATTCGACCTTATCGTACGCCCATCACGCTTGTTCCCCTCAACATCCCCGAAACGGATCCAACGATTGGTACATATAACACATTTCTCTCTTCTCCGAATTGCTGCCAAAACGGTGGGCCAAACCTATCTATCCTATCCCGCGTTAATCTATTCTCGCTTGACTCGTCGGTCGATCGGTGCGATAACGTTATCAATAGACCAATGAGCGGGCGCACGTCGTTCGCATTGTCGTCGACGGTTGATGGCACGGCTCGCGGCAACCGAGAGGGTCGTAAAATATTCATAACTTTTCGAAATCCCGTCAATATGCAAATGGAAAATGCTAATCGCATCCTGTTCGCGCCTACGACGAAGGCTATCGTTCCGTTGACACTTCGCCCGTCAAAGATTTTTGTTTTTTTTTCAAATACTCCCTCTCTCTCTCTCTCTCTCTCTCTCTCCTGCGAGTTATCCGCACAGTTTCGCGGATAGCTCAGCCTCAAGGTTTATATTCTCGATGCGTTACTCGAAAAAATAAACGAAAGACATGAGATTGGTTCCTTGAACCCGAAAAGGAAAGAAAATGGAAGTTGAAGTTTTCTAAAGGTTTCTAAGGAGAGTCGCGCGTGTTGTTCAGATGATTCCGTAATCAGCTTATTATCATCATCGAATATTATATATTCATTCACCGTGGCGAAGGACGATATCAAAGATTCATAATTCCCCATTGAAATTCTCACTCGATAATTTCTACGCCAATTACGATCGCGCGGAAGCTAAATTAAGATTCAATTTAATCTATCTGTAATTCATGAGTGCAAATTTTATCTTTGCAATTCAATCTCATCCTTGCTCGACGAGAATTACTCATCCTTATTCATCGTTTCTCCTTCCTCCTCGCTCTTATTTTCGATTTTTTTTTATTGTCTATCGTGGCGTGAAAAAAATAAAAAAAAAAAAAGAAAGGAAAAAATGAAAATGAAAGAAACGAGATTATCTTATATATACGCTCCAATCTTTTGTGAGAAAAGAAAAATTCTCGAAAAATTCTCCGTGCATTGTAAAATATAAGATTAATTGAGAAATATCATGTAACTCGTGTAACTTTTTAACTTTAAATCCAATGCATATTTTCCACAATTTTTTCCTCTTTAAATTATACGAAAATTACACGAAAAATTCAACAGACTCTCAAACTCAATGGCTCGAATTCAATTTTTAATTCGCGAATATTTTCAGAGGCGAGAGATCACGATTAGAAGAAGAAGAGGCATCGTCATAACGAAGTCGACGAAATACAAAGATTCGCCAAAAAATTCGATTAAAAAATAAGACGCTCCTCGTGGACTCGCAATTTATGGACCACAGTATACCATTCCCGTATGAAACACAACAGCAGTCGTTATTGTTCCTAATTGCTCTCTCGTATCTCGAAACAGAAAAAGATTTCCTCCGTTCATCCATCTTTTCGAGATTACGAACGATATCCGATCAGTAGTTTAAATTAAACAATTGAAAACGTCAACGCTTCTCTATCTTGCACGATCCATCTTAGAAATGAATAATTTTATGTTAGATAAAAGATAATTTATCTTGGAAGAAGACGAAGAAGAATTATAACTTGTGTTTCCGATTCTCTATCACTTAGAGTTTGATATAAAAACACTTCTTTTGGTACATAAAAGAATAGAAAAAAATAATTTAATAATAGTACAAAAATTATTTTAATATTAACAATTGAAAAAATTATGTATGTAAATCATGCATAAATTAAGTAAAATTTAATTTATCCAAAATAAATAAATAGATTAAAATTAATTACGAACATTCCACGATTCGAGAAAGGAAAAAGAAAAGAAAGAACGATTCGACGAAAATAAAAAAATATTACGTTCCCCAGGATCTCGAATTTGGTCAGAAAATTGCGATCGTTGGATCTGGATGCAACCAGTTGCCTCTTTAATCGAGCCGCGAATAATTAGCGGACAGCGATTAGGGTGATTAAGGGCGAGGGACCGAGAGTCACGAGGACGATGCAATTAGCCGAATCACTTAACGGGGGTCGGTCGACGAGTGTAAGGCGTGACGCCGAAGACACGAATCGTCTGGTGGTCCTCTCCACGAGAGCAAACGATCAAATCCGAACTTGTTGTCGAGATATTCTTGAAATTCGATTCGATTTGAACATGAGATTAATTTGGGAAAAAATTTTTCGACAAATATCGTCGTTTTTATAATTCAACTCGTATATAAATTTACAAATTGTTCCGTTCATTTCAAGGAAGGAATAAAAAGTTTCAACGTCATCGTCTTGAAATTACCATCATCTTGAGTTAATCTATAAACATCGATTACTCGATCATTTATATAGTATAGTAAAGCAAATAAAAACCGTCAATTAAGAACAAACACAACGACACGAAGAATTCGAGAAAGTAAGAATTTATACCCCGGCTCCTAACCTCGTCTCATATTTCGTGCAATAAATATCAACGGGGACAGGTGTTAAGATGTTAAGCATCATTGGCGGCCATAACCGATACTAATTCTCGAAAAATCCTTAATTCCATATCTCTTGTGCAAACGACTCCTCTGAAAGATAATTAAGTCGGATCGCGTAACTCAAAAACTCTACAATGTGCCGATTATCATGTTGTACGCAGCACACGCACGCACGCTTCTCGCGTGCGTGTAACAAGAAAAGGAACGACCGAAAAGATGCGATCCAGCCGTAACGAAACGAAAGAAAGTTACGCGATCCAGGAGGAACCGAAGTCGTAAACGGAATATTATCGCGGCGAAAGAAATACGATAACGTTGCACGGTTAATTTCACGAGTGGCGTGAAACCGTACGAAATGATCCCGACGATTCTCGAAATGATTTATCGAAATTATTCTCTTTTGAACAGGGTCCGCTGGAATCGGGCGTTAATTTTGGGCGCCCGGTTTAATCTTCTTCTTCCGCCCGTTGCCATCCACGAGGAAGGAGGGAAGAATCTTTCGCCTCGCCCGAAAATACCCTTTCGATATTTATGCGAAACTTTCTTAACAACCGTTGGTCGGTTCGCGGCCAAGACCGAGGAGTCTCCCACGTCTCCTCCGCGTCGACGGGGTCCACGAGGAGGACCAGGCTCGCTCATCTACATAAACATCTTGGTAGCCGATGCAACGTGGAAGGGAACATCCAACGAGAGAATGGTCCCTCCCATTCTCCTGTTCCCTCGGTTATGCTCATCTGCATGAGTCCATCCGAGACGCAACTAGCCTCGAGGACGCGGCTCTTTGTCGGCTCGACTACTCCGTTCAAGCGCTATATATTTCCTCGAGAGAGCGATTTGATAGGTTGGCAGCTCGTTGTATAAGATCTTCAGTAGCGTTGAATCCATTTTCTCCTTCTCGGTGGAGAACGTTTCTCTTTGGGGGATTTTCTTCCATTATCCTCTTAATCAATAATGAAAGTTAATGAAAGCAGAAAATATATACATACCCCAAAATATTAAATATAGATGGAAGATAATTTAGTAAACACGTGTTAAATTCTGCACAAATTTTCTTTGAAACTCTTACGAGAATCAAACATTCAGGAATCAAATTCACTCTTGAATATCGATAAATACCTTAAGAGATGAAAAAAAAAGAAAAAGAAAATCTCTCCAAAACTCTCTCGGAGAATCACGATGAAATTATTCTTTCGAAAAAATTTTTACTCGCCCACTTGATACCTGTTCCGAGACCGTTCGCCCGCCCACCACGCTCCCATCGCGAGATTAAACATCGCCCCTCCCCTTCCCACCATCCTCTCGTCGTAACCGCGCCGGATATCGTTTTTATCAAAGTCGCTCTCGTCTCGAAAACTCGAGCGAGGGTACACGCGTGTGCCTATACGCGCCATAGTCTACGACGGCGCTCGCGCAGTGCAAACAAGTGGAGCAGATAGTGGCACGGTAGCAACGTCAAGAGATTAGGATTTGTTTTACAGCGAGCGGTAAAGCTGTCGCGAACTCCGCTGCCGTATTTAAACTCGCGCCCTGCTTAAGCCGCATCGTTGAACGGAGCACTCCTCGTTGTTCGAGCCTTGAATCAACCACGTTTACATCCTGGATAATATCTTTTCTAGTTAGAGGTAGAAAGAGAGAGAGAGAGAGAGAGAGTTCGCCTAGCAGATAGCCCAACGCTTTTTCAAACCTTGTTTGTCCCATTCTGTAAATTTCACCACGCCTTTAATCTAGATTCTTTATAAATTTAAAGGGTGGTTGAACGATACATTGGAAGTTGGTTGTAATTTTTCGTTTATCTAATTAAATGGCGGATCGTATTAAGATTAACCGTATCGGTTTATCTTTTTAGGTTGTGCAGAGAGTTTAGGTTTGTTTCGGTTTCTAAATAGGAGGAAGAGGGAGGGAGGGAGGGAGGATAGTGGAAAGTGATTTTTGGGATCATGGTTACGATGTTTGTTCAGATTATGCCCCGTTCGAGATTACGTTTGTCGTTAACGTGCACGATTCTCGCGCTATAATTTTGATCTATCCGATTAAACCGTCCACCGTATCCGCGTTAAATTTTATACGTTTGTTTCGTTCCTTGAATTTCCAGAGCTAAATCGCACTTTTCTTTCTTTTTTTTTTTTTTTTTAGATTGCACAAGATTTCGCCAAAAAAAAAATACAAAGTGTAAAAGTAGCGAATATATATATTTCAGATATTTAATATTTTGGAAAATTCGAACGGGATGGAATGAAAAATGGACGGGAACTGGTCGTAAATCGATCAAAGAATCATTCTGCTTCCTTGATCCTTAATTGCGCTTTTATGTGACGACCGTGCTCTGATACACACATATCGATACGATATGTTACGAGCGAAGAAAAGTATTAGAATTAACAACAATATTTAACGTATCTTGCGATTAGACATCGAGCAGAGAGGCAAGGCGATAAAACATCGGTAAAAGTGTATCGTTGGACGAGGCTGGAAGGTTATTCCACAACTGAGAAAACACAATTAAGAAGCAATGAAAATAGACGCGTGGCGCAGGGGGTGTGCCACGTCGACACGTCTGTCGAAGGCAAACATTGGCGCGGCCGCCTACGCTTTGGATGCAGATGGTGTCCAACACCGAGTCGAGTGTGTCATTTGTAAAAACGATACGGAATCGAAACCCTGCGTGTCTAATGTCCTTACAGGTGAGACCAATAGAATAGAACGGGAATAGAACGGGAATAGAACGAGCTTAACCTTTACAGAACGATATCTTGGGATAATACTACCAACCTTCGATCTCGAATACACCCATTTGGAAATTTTCAAAATCTTTTATCAATAATCCAGTTTTGGAATCGAAACGAATTCTTGTATATCCTCTTTGTCGTAAGTACAGATTTATTAATCAGAGAAATATCATTTTCTAACGTAGGTAAGTATTCTTAATTATATATTCGAACACAAATAAAACTCAATCTAGAAGAACTCGTTTAACATTATTAATATTCTATTCTACTCGGTCGGAAGTACAGTCATTGGAAATTTTCAAAATCTTTTTTCAATAATCCAGTTTTGGAATCGAAACGAATTCTTGTATATCCTCTTTGTCGTAAGTACAGATTTATTAATATTATTTTCTAACATGCGTAAGTATTTCTTAATAATATATTCGAAATAAAATTCAATCCAGAAGAACTCGTTTAACATTATTAATATTCTATTCTACTCGGTCTGGAGTACAGTCATTGGAAATTTTCAAAATTTTTTTTCAATAATCCAGTTTTGGAATCGAAACGAATTCTTGTATATCCTCTTTGTCGTAAGTACAGATTTATTAATCGAATATTATTTTCTAATATGCCTAAGTATTTCTTAATAATATATTCGAACACGAAATAAAATTCAATCCAGAAGAACTCGTTTAACATTATTAATATTCTGTTCTACTCGATCTGGAGTACAGTCGATGGAAATTTTCAAAATCTTTTTTTAGTAATTTTTAATAAAATTTAAAGCAATTTTCTTAGAATTTCAAAGAAAGAGATAAGAGATATACATCCAAATTTAAAACCGATCTATCGGCTCACTACCGTGTCTACTCTTTAGTACAAGAGGTTAATACATTCTGTTGAAACTGGGTAAAGTACATACATCTCCCCCGTCCCTTCTCCTCAAATGGAATTCGTCCAAGGGGAAACGGATAAACGACATCCTGTGCCCTTTCGGTACCGGACGACACACAACGCTCCTTTTATCTCACCCGTTACATCCGGCCGGCGATGTTCCACCCGACCAACTCTGAGAGTCTATCTGATCGTGAGTCAACGAAGGTCAGCTGCGCGTCGAGGCGAAAAAAAATGGGCGAAAAGGTCAAAGTGGATGTTGTCGCGAGGCGTACACGGTAGCGGGTGACAGGTGCGGGCGACACCTGCCAGGATTTAAGGCATCGCCACACATCGATCGACGTCGACCTACCTAAAGAAGAGTCGCGTGCAATGATAAAGTCCGCGTTTCCATTCCGCGTCCACGCCTATCCGGATCTCGATCTGCCCTCTCGCGACGCATTCCTCCTCTTCCCTCCCTCCTCCCCCAATTAATTTCGTCGCTCGAGGTGATCGATCGAGTCGTAATCCTCGATCGTTCCGGCTACGGCTGCGTCTTCACGCTCCAACAACTCGATGAACGTGATCGGCGAAAGGATCTCTCTCCCCCTCTCTCTGTTTAGAATATCCTTCATTAGGAAGGCGATTTTTTGCGAATTGGAATCTACTTGGAAATTATTCCCTCGAAATCGAATATCGACGTACTGTTCTCGATGAAGAATTTCCACGAATCGAAGTTACGTTCCAAAAAAAGTATCAATTGGATGATAACCTTCTAAAGAGGCTTCATACCTTTTCACACGAATGGAATGGCAAGAGTCACAACCAAACCTAAAACATTCTTTCGATATCGCCGTGTAATAAAGGAATCGCGATTTCCGCCTAACCTCGTGCTCTCTCTCTCTCTATAACACGGCCCGCTCCATAAATAACGGGACCCTTTGGCGGAGAAATCCAGATCCGGACAGGTCGAACTCGAGTATCCACCGACGCTTTACACCACCGCTCTTCTACCGTCGAGTTTACGCGAGCGTACGCAACGGCGCAGCTCGTTCCACGCTCGACAATCACGAGATTACGCACGGAACGGACGAGCGTGTATGTAGCACGGCCACGGCCACCGTCTCCACCCCCTCGCCCCGACAAAACCCCTTTTTCCACGGATGAAATATGTGAGACGGGGGAGGGGGGGAGCGACCGCCTCGCGGGATAATTCTGAATTATGTTTGTCCTCGTCTGGTTACGCCGCTCTTCCCAACCGAATCGCGCGCTTTTTCTCCTCTCTTCTCCTTTGTCAACCTTCGCGGGGTCCCCCCCGTTTCGGGGGTCACCCATTCTTCCTACAGTCTCTTCACACAGAAACGTTTCGATTCGAAACGTTGGTCGTCTCTCGAAGAATGCGCCTCGTCGATCTTCGATCCACCTCCTCCTTCTCTTTCCATCCTTGCCCATCCTTCGACGTTTAACGGCCCGAAATATTTTTGGAAATTCGTGAGGGAGGTGCGTTTCGTTTCACGGATCACGCCACGGTGTTTTTCGAGAGATAAATATCGGATATAGGAACAGTCAACCGCCGTCGATCGTTTCGATTAATAATATTCGAACGTGGTGTAATTTTGTTTTCCTTGTTCGATTCAGTTCAGTTAGGGAGAGTTTAGAATGTCTATCTTTGCCAAAAAAATTAAAGAGAGATGTTCACGATTCACGGACACGTCAATGAGAAATAAATATTCAAATAATTTCATCGATTGGATGTATCAGTCTTCGATTTCTCTCTTTTTTTTTAATCCCGAGAATGTTTTCGACATTACGGAAAGTTTATTTTGACAAAGTTTCGATAAAAGAATTTGCAGCTTTCGGTTATTATTATTATTTATCCTTTCATGTTTTCGGTGACGCGTCGTCACTGAAAGTTGATTTAAAAAATTAATCAACGACGAATCGTTTCATGCAATTTCACGCTTAAAAAATTACTTAAAAATAACAAAACTCGAGATAAGTGTAATGCGATAATGATATATTCGTCAAGATCTGAAAACGCGATCTATATATTTATGATAAGGGAACAACCATATAAGGGAAGAACCATTTTCCGATTCAATTTTACTTAATCTTAATTATTAATCGTGAAGAGTTTTAATAAAGTTAAGAGATCGATGTGTTTACGAAGGAGGAAATATTGTAGCAAAAGAAGTACGTGCAGGTGCGTAAATTAAATTATCGAAAGAAGTGAAAGGTTGACACGTTCAACGTCGATTCAACTTAATTTTATCAGTATACTAATTAAAAATGGAAATATTTCAAAAATATTACGCGATCGACGCGTTTTCAAGGATCTGAAGCGCGATCTACATGATCGTATATGTAGATTCTTATATTCTACATACATGGAAAAGAGAATACAATTCAAGAATATAATCGACGCATTAAATTATTCACGCGAAGAAGCGCGTCGTTGCATAAATTAAATTATCGAGAAAAAAAAAAAATTGACAACATCTTCAACGTCGATCATACTTAATTTTATCGATATTGATCAGAAATAAAATAAGAAATAAAATAAAGTAAGAAAATTAACACGGTCGATGGTGTTGCATCTGAAGCGCGATCTTACACATATGGAGAGGGAAGTACATCCAGAAGCGTATGTACGATAAGCGTGAATTAAATTAAATCGAAAAAACAGAGTCAACAACAATAATGTTCAATGTCGATTCTGCTTAATTTTCTCGACGTTAATCAGAAAATATTCCAAAGAAAAAAAAGAAAAATTGCACGATCGACAATGTTCGTTTCTAAAGCGCGATCCAAATATTCATAAACGCGCAATATACGCGATATACAATTGTATAATTAAATTATCGAACGTAGAAGAACCGTCACTCCCCAATTTTGATCGATTTCCCAATTTTTGATCAGAAACAAAGTGAGAAAGTGTTCCGCAAAGCGCGATGAATCCAACGTTTTCTTCGTGGAAGAGGGGATACATCTTCGTCGAGATGCATCTTTCGATCCCTCCGGTGGTGGAGGATGGCCCCAGGTCCGGGAGAAGCCGCGTCTCGTCTTCCCCCGTGGCGGACAATTATTTAAAAGGGGGAGAGAGAGAGAGAGGGGGGGAGAGAGGCCGAAAAATCCAAAGGCGAAACGGGACGAAACGAGAAGGGAAGACGAAAGCGTGGCGAAGCGGTGGGAAGTGGAATCGGGGAGGTGAGGGGAGGAAGGGGCCAGAAGGCAAAACGAGGAGTTTTCTGACTGGCAGCGAAGAACCGGAGGGAGCACCACCAGAGCACCACGGGGAGATCGGTGCTTCGAGTCTGTGAGAGGGATAGGAAAGAGGGAGGGAAGGAGGGGGGAGGAAGAGAAGAAGAAGAAAAAAAGAGAAGAAAAAAGAAAAAAAATGAAGAAAAAGAGGAAAAAGAAAAAAGGAGCACACACCACCACCACCCGCTGGGTTTGGACGAGACGCATGCGTGCGATCCCATGGCGTTCCATACGGCTATCCTATCCGATCCCTCTTCCCCTAGATTTCCTTCCCATTTATTAATTCCCGCGGAAAGTTTTTCGTTTTCTTTTCTTTCTTTCTGTTCTGCCTTTCTGAATGGCGTAATTTATTAATCTTACTCGCGATCTCCTTGCACGGAATTGAAATTCATCTCGTTCGACAACTCGAATTTATTTACACGCTTTTCCGTTCGAATTATGCGCGTGAAAATTATTCGAGATACAAGAGTGTGATTTCTTTTTTTCTTTTCTAAATTCTCGATCAAAGAAGCAGTTTAACGGGAAAGTATGAGAATAGTTATTGAGAATAGACGGACGACGATTCAAAGTGTCAAATCTCAAAAGTGAAAAGGATAAATCTCCTTTTTCTCTCCTTTCTCTCCATTTTTTTCTTCTTCTTTTTTTTTTTTTCCTCCTCTCTGTTTCTCGAATTTTCTAATTCCACGTGGAACTTGGAATCCCGTTGCGGTGAAACGATTGGGAAAAAGATGGAAGGCAGAGGAGGCCTGATACCCCGATGTATCGTCGCGACATCGTTTTTTCACGTTGGACCTTTGGCTTGTTCTTTTTTATCGGGAACAGGATAAACGACGCGGTTGCGTAGGACGCGGGGAACGGCTTAACTCGTCGAACGGATCGCGAAAGGACGATGTCTAGATAAAAAAGGAAAAAGAGACATTTACATATTCCACGAATAGTTGTCGTTGGAAACTTGATGCTACCCGCTCGGTTTCTCGATATTCAAATCTTTCACGCTATTGTTGCAGAGACACGAGGCCAATGTCTTCTTTTTCTTATATTTTTGTTCCTTCTTTCTTTTTTACTCCCCAAGAAGACCAAGAAGAGTAAAGAAAAGAAACTTTTTCCTTTCGATCTCCCTCCCTATTCTTTCAAAATAAGATTGCATTTTACGACTTGATAGTTCATACATTGTAGCGAATTTCCTGATAGTTTTATTTTATTAAATATTAAATTATAATAAATATTAGTCCTATAATCGATATATCTTTGATTTTCTTTCGACATTTAAGAATAGAACGTAAAAACGAACCAATAATATTTTTCAGAATTTCTTGCATGATATAAACATGCAAACGTATTACACCATCTTTGAAATATGTATCTAGCAATGTGTCATATCATGAATCGAAAAAAATAGAGTATCATCGCAAGATCAGTAATAATTTCCTTTACTTCTTTTCTTTTCGGACAACAACAAAAATTGTCTCCAAATCTTTATATTCTATTTCAAAGTATTAATATTATTTTTATTTTTAAGTTCAAATTTTTTTTTTCTCATCCTTTTTCCCTCCTAAAAACTACTGATTTTGTCATGGAATTACATGGCGAAAACTGTCCACTCGATCTCTCGGCTGGCGCCCGTTCAAGTTGAACGTTGGACAAATGTTTTAAATAATAAGTAGCAAATATTTCCGGGGATTTATTCCACCGGTGCGTACACGTTGCAACAGAATATTATTTATAGAGGCAGAAGCACGGCCGAGATAAACTTTCTGCTCTTTCCTATCTGAAACATTATTTTACAGGCTGCGCTGCGCGGGACTGAGCGCGACGGCAGAGTTTATTCTAATGAGTTCAGCCGCGGATTGCAATTTTACACGGATTTACATAGATATATATTTTCGAGGAAATATATCTTTATTTTAATTGCAGCGACAACCGGCAGCAAGATTAAATAACGAGAAATTGGGACAAGATTCGCGATTGAGATACGGGAAAGGATATTTTTCTTTTTTTTTTTTTTTTTTTTTTCCTTTTATATGTGTAAAAACATCTGCACATATTCAAGGTAACGATAAGTATAAAATACCTAATTATTAAACGAGCAATAAAATATCGTAAAATATTACATTTCGATTTATACGAATTGCGTTGAAAATTGTACGAGTGACGAAATTTTTAATGCTACTTGACGTTATTTATTGATAATCGATCCATAGGTTAATGAGATTATTTCAAAACATGATTCTAATTTCTCCCGGAATGGCGCAAACGGACAATTCCACAAATAATCATTCATCTTAAATTAAGTTATCAGCGATAATAATAATAATAAAAAGAAGAAGAAAAATTCATAAATTACTATCCTATAAAGATTCAGGTATTTTAAAAATTATTATTTGTTAATAATGGCGGTGAACATACGCGTATGTACAAGGCCCATTTATCAAAATTAAACTAGAGAAAAACAACGCAAATAACGTTAACCGATAGAAGAAAGATACAAAGAAATGAAAGCGCAAAGGGATCGTATGCCGGCCAAAAAATCTATTCCACCATTGGTGGAACGTGGCCCGACAATGGCGAGAGAGAAAAGTTATCCCTTTCCCTACGCTTCGTTTTTCCACTTCATCCCGGCGGTGCGGATTGTTGGCCGTGATAATTTACGACATGGCAATGGCCGTGACAAATCGTGTATGCAAACATTGTAAGGAGGCAGAGCTCGATAAAAACGGCACCACCTCTCTGTTCTCCGTTAGATGCAATAAAACCGAACTACACATTTTTCTCACTCTTTCACGGGACGCACAATGTCTCGTCACGGCCGTGTCTTTCGTCCTGAGAATATCTTCGACCGGTCGTAAACCCGGCGAGATGCAATCCTAAATGCCTCGAAATCCTTCTGTCACTGCGAAACACGTAAACACCGACGGATTTTTTTTTTCACCGTGACAATGGCCGAGATTCGATCGCGGATAATTGACGTTGTATACGTTTTCTTTCTTTTTTTCTTTTTTTTTAAAAGAAAAAAGAACATTTCATACCTTGATTGTGAAACGATAACGAGAATAGAAATTTGGATGCAATCAATTGGAATGATTTAAGAAAATATTTAAAGAATGTATAATAATAAAATATACTTTAAACGAAGGAGATTATTACGTATATGCATGGAACGAGTGCAGTGAGAATTTTGCATCAACATTTTCTTTTTTCCTGTTAAGTTCAAAAATCGGTTTCTTCGTTTTCCCCAAAAAATTCTTGAATCACCGTACCATACGTCTTCATACGATCGTATCCGCCATTAGAGCGAGCAACGTAATAAAAATGAGAAGCTCGAATCAATAAAGTTAACAAAGCATCGAGGAGCTTCCCGATCGGAAATTGAAAGATCAGTCGTCCAGATGCAGCCAGCCGGCCACGATCGATTCCGCTTGATTAATAAGTAGATACATCGCCGGTATCGATTCCCTCCTATGCTTGTTCCGGGCCAAGCATAGTTTGCGCGCGAAACCGGAAAAAACGCAACATCCTCCCCCTTCTCTCTCTCTCTCTCTCTTCCTCTCTTTCTGTCCATCCTCCACCCTCTGTACCCCCCTTCTCCCCTAAACGATTTATCCCAGATTTTCGTCGCGGATAAACGCTGCCGTAAAAAATGGGCAGCTAATGGAAACGATAACGGGCCACGTGAAATTAGCCGGTCGAGCGAATAAAAACAATTATCGGGCGCACGGGCTATCGCTACCACCGAAACGCGTGGTTCGAATTATTTATGGACTCCAGCTTCGCTGCTCCGCGCTTTATTATCCTCCCTCCTCTCTCCCCCTCCTTCGCGTGGTGTGCGGAGAGGATGGAAAGGAGAGAGAGTTGGAAAAAAAGACGGGGGAGGGAGAAGAGAGAACGAGGGGAAGGAAAGGAGAGTAGTTGGTGTCCCGACATCGGGGTACTAATTATTATCTTGTCCTCGCGGATACACCTGTAGCTTCGAGAAATCGCGCCACTTTCGTCGAAATGAGCATGACCACGGTGTTTTGTATTCCTCTCTTCTATTTCTCTTTTTCACCCTTCTCTATCCCCTTTCGAAACGATAATCGTCGCCCCTTTTTTAAGGTTACAACTACCGTTCCAAATCGCTTCGCGTCACTTGATCGAAGGCACCGATCTTCCAAGTAGATGGAGCCACGTTTTTGGAGAGTATTTACGCGTCGTAATAATCCCCTTCCCTTTATATACGAAAGCTGGATCGGTTTCCAAAGTCTCTATTAAGGGACTTGTACACGCGTCCATAAATTTCGCCTCGAGGATTCTTGTCTCTCTTTGTGGTAACTCTCTTTTTGGCACTTGGAATATTAGTAAATAGAATTATTGGTAAATAGAATGCTTCCTTAACGTGGAATCGATAGATTTTTGCCTCTTCTATATATATATATATATATTTGAGAAAGTTAGATGTAATGGTTTCGGTTAGATGTAAATGATTTCTGCTCATACTTATAGCGTTGCAAATAAATCTTCCGGAGAAGAAGATCTCACGGATCATCCCCGTGGCTAATCCGAAAGAGAGGATCGAGACAAGAAATCGAACAAGCTCGTTTCCGAAAGCGAGCGAGATTGCTCTGCAAAAGAAATTTTCACCACGTTTCTACTACTCAATAACGCTCGTCCATAAATTATCCTCATCGGGCAACACGTTTAAGGTCCCCCTCCCCTCGATACAATAACCCTAAACCTTCGACAACTCGGCTCCATTAAGTTCCTTATTTTCGCATAATCGGCGCCACCAACCTTCTTCTCGCGCTTCTCCCGAATTTATGCTAATTACGGATCACGGATAAAGGCAGGCAGTCGTTGGCTGGTGATTCGAACGAGTCGCCGGCGTTGCATCGACACGGATGAAGGAGGCAGGAGAGGTAAGAGATAGAGAGGCCGGGTCGAGAGTCCCTCGAGTCGGTCTTCTACATATTCATACGGGATTAAAGTCGGTGTTCCTTGGAGAAAGAGGGAGAAGGGGGAGAGCGAAAGACAAGGAAGAGGAGAATCGTTGGAGGAGGAGGCCGTCCCGATTATTCATGACACTGCAGAGCACGGGAGTGAGACCCGCGCCGGTTTTGTTTGCACGGTGCGAGGGAAACGCGTTCGCCGATTCCGTTGTTTACTCTCCCGCCTTCCGCAGATAAGATTCGTTTCCGGTACCCGGTGCTCAGATTACCAGGCTGGAAAAAAAAAAAAGAAGAAGGGGGATAGGGGCTGCGCCGCGACTAATCAATTCTGAGAGGAAATCCTGCTCGCTCGGAGATACATTGCGTTCCCGCGATTTTCTAGATTCATTCTACGCTGGATTTCTGCGCTTTGGTTTTCGTTTAATGGACCGAATATTTGTGCTGGCAGGTGGTTGGTATGAGTAATGGTCGAAGAATGCTCTCTCCAAATTATTGGAAATTGTACAAATTTTTTTCAATCGAGAACACGATATATTCATTTTTTTTTTTTTTGGAGGGAGTGTAATGATGTTATCAATTTTTAATTAGATCCTCGATTATAGATATATAATCTGTAAAATTGGCGTGTTAAATTAGAAAACACGTTTCAAAAAAGAAAAAGATATCGTGTAGATACGAATCTACAAAATTTTTTTCAAGTATTCTTAGACAAAACGTGAGAGAAGAGAGGAAGATGTTCGATCGAGTTCACTTCACCAGGGATTGAAGTGGCGCGCAGCTGATGGACCAGATACAAGAAGCGACATCCCTGTCTCGTATTTCTCACGCGTGTTCCTCCCAGCCATCTTATGATTAATCGTCTTCGAATATTCGAAGGGTCATGCGCCTCTCCCCGTTCGGCCGTAGCACAACTCGTGTGTGTCAGGGGTTGGTTGCTCCTGCTACTCTCCTTTTCTTCTTCCCTCTCCCTTTTTTTCTTTCTTTTAAACGCGACAAACCCCTCCCTACCCCACGAACGTCGTACCTCCACGTTCCTCCACCGCGGAAGACTTTCAATTCGGTCCATGCTTCACGCGGCCGGTATTTTTAAACAGAAGCAAGAATGAGTAATGGCGATATCCCTCCTTTTTTCCTTTTACCCCTAAACCCGAGGGCTCCGAATATAGTAACCGTGTGCGGAGCCAAACAACTCTCAACCGAGTCGGATTCGTCGGTTTGTGTATCGACTTCGTTCGATAATGAAAGAGACGAAGTTCGAGAGTCATCTCAACCCCTCGCGTGTCGAAATATTTTATAAGGTGAGGCGAAAAGTCGGTCGAGAAACTTTGCAACAACTGCTTTGTTACGTAACGAGTGTCGAAATTGATTTGAAGAAGAAATTAATTCGTCGGCTACGCTATGGTGTGCTTCAATTTTTTTTTTTTTTTATTAAAGAATCAAGTCAGAATTTCTTCCATTGAAATTTTACAAAGATTTTACGAGAGATTGGTATCAATCCTACGCGATTCTAATCTGAAGATTTGAAAAGATTAGAAAAATCAGCCATGTAGAAAATCAAAACGAACGACGTATCGATTGACTGCTGAGAGTCTATCAAAGAAAAATAGTTTGCAAAAATGAAAATTGTAAAATTCAAGTAAAGAAAGGGACACTGTTTTTTGATACTTGAACGTGGCCGATGATCCGCGTGCCACGTATGCCTTTGGAAAATGTGACTTTGTAATAGGATTAGGACGGGTTGCAATTCAGATTATAAATTGGATTATGGTATACCGTTAATCGCTTTAAACGTGCTACGCGTCCTTGTGCTATCGCCCATTGTAAACGTGCACTTCATCCCTTATTATTATTACGAATTTTCAACTTCTGAAGATTTTACCTGGGAAAAGGTTCTAAGACCGCGTCGGCATAAAGTCGAGGATTTTCCGAAAGACCATTTTTACAGCCTATCGTTTACAAGAGTTAACCGCTAGCTCTCCACTTTCCATTTTATTTTTCTCAAATACCTCTCTTCTTGAATTCAATGAATTTTCACTCTAGAAATTTAATCAAGGAACGTGGAAATTTGAGACAATTTCAGAAAGTTGGAAAAAAAAAAAGAAATATAATTTTCTCGTTTCAAAAGTTTTGAAAAAAAAAAATTACTTATTGTCACGTTTTATTTCAAGATTCGCGTGGAAAAATTAGATATTAGATTTCTTTTCTTCTCTTTCTTCTTTTTTTTTAGAATCAATCATCGAAATGTACCAACTTCTAGACATTTTCAAACATTTTCAGTTTCAAATTTGAAACTTCTCTTTTCTATAATATTATGCAAAAAAAATGTAAAGCAGGAATCGTTTTAAATTTTTCTTCAATCATCGATGATTGGATGCAACATTTATAATATTACAATGATTCGTGAAATGTAGATATATAAGTATATAAGGGGTTATATAAAGAGGTTTGAAATCTCATTATGAAAAATATAATAAAAAAGTAATTAAAAACGGATACTTTTCATATCATACGTGTCTCGAACGCAAAAGTTTGTCTCCAAATTGTCTCCAATTTCTATATATCCACCATTCCTTTCCCTATTATCGATCGGCCTCGTTATTTTCAACCAATTGTAATTAATAATTCTCGGAATTACATATGGAAATTGGTGATATCCTTCGATATCCGGCAGCGAGTCCACGCAATTATTTACACGGCGTGATCGGATTGCTGCATTAATTTTTCGCCGTGACTGGTCGAATATAATTTCCAGTCCATCTCTCTCTCTCTCTCTCTCTCTCTCTCTCTCTCTCTCTTGGCCAGGTATCCTCGATCTCGAGGAACTCGAGGAATTCCTAGACACAGCGACGACGACTGTGTTTTCAACAGGTGTGCCTGTTTCGTCGGTCCATGGAATTATGAAGTCTCGAACGTGGCAATCGGTAATTATAGGTTTCCCCTCAGAAAGAACCTAGAGTTCGAAATGGGAATACCGTCCCTCTCGTTCTCATTATACGAATCGTTTTTAGATTTTCAATCGTTTCACGGATTCCACTCGGTCGAGAGGATAACAGAATTTTTGTAATCGGTTCCTGATCTCGTCTGTGTGTATACGTACGAATCGATACTTAGGAGGAAACTTAACTGCACGACAGATTCTTATTTTCTTTTTTTCACGACGGGGGAATTTAAAAAAGAAAAAAAAAAAGAAAAACAAAGAGAGACGAATATGCATGAATTTCTTAGGCGAGGAGGAATTTTTACGGAAAGATTTCGATCGACGATTACCATGTTGATGAGCATCCGCGACACGTTACATCATGCCAATTCATATTCGACGCGATTCTCGATGAATTTTGGAATATTAAAAAATATACTTCGATTTTTTTTTTTTTCTCATACCTTCTGAACGTTGAGTATATTAATATAAGAGTGATGTATAGGGAGATTTTTTTTTTTTTAATCTCCCCTTATTGCGTTATTTTGATTTAACTTGTTGTTTTTCGCGAAAGATCTTCTTCAGAAATTCTCCTCGCCTCGATTCCCCGAAAAAGGAATCCTCCCCCCGGAAAAAAAGGATGGAAATCCTTTGAAAAAATGCAGCATGAAAATAGGAAAAAATTCAAAATTCTTCGACACGAAGCGAAGCGGGAAGGTTGGACGAGATACACGCCGATACGTCGAAAGATCGCATCCGAGGTCGTCTGCGCACGACTTCATAAAAGGATACAATGGGACGAGAAGAAGGGAAAAAGGGGGAGGGAGGAAAGAAACAAAAAAAAACTCGCGGGTTTCAGAAAGGGAGGATGGAGGGGTCGGGGAAGAGAAGAGAAGAGAAGAGAAGAGAAGAGAAAGCAGCGCGATGGGGATCACCCGCAGGGACGAATAATGGCCGGCAAAATGCGGTGGGCCACCCCTTGCCAAGCTTTTTAAAACGGCGCGAGATCGGCCCTGGGACGGGGGATCGCTCTGGCCGGGCGAAGGGGGCCAGGAGGGTTGGTCGGGGCCGGTTACGGTCAAGATTTCAGTTTAAGTGGGCAGAGGTAACCCGCAGCCGTCAAATGTGGGCGGACGTTTCACCTGCTGTCAGGGTGAAACTTACCCTGCAGCCTTTGCGTTTCAGCCGGCTCTTTCACCGATTTTTCCGCCACCCCTTCGGGCTCTCGGTTACGAAGCTTCGAAGGAAAATTATTTTCCTTTGTTTATTAAACAGCGTTACGCGACGAATACGCGACAATCGTGATTGTTTCGTAGCGGGAACAAAATTGCTTCTCTCCTATCTCCAAGTTGAACTTCCGTCAAAATTTTATGCAAGCTAGATCGAAATGAAAGAAGCGACGTTATCATTCGAGGCTTTCTAATGGTATTGAACATTGACAATTGATATTTTTATTTTATTCATTACTCTAATATCGTTTAAACCCGATTTCTTTGTTTTTAGATCGGTCGCCAGCAACGAATCAAAAAACAAAGCCAGATCGAAATGAAAGAAGCGACATCGAGCATTGACAATTGATATTTTTATTTTATTCATTACTCTAATATCGTTTAAACGTTTTAGACTGGCCCCCAGCAACGAATCGTGCAAACAAATACACAAAAGGAAATTATGAATAAAAAAATTGAATCCTTCAAGATTTACAGTTCATCCATTTACAATTACTTTTAACCTCGGTTGTACCGTTTATAGTAAGGCCACTAATATTTGAAAATCCTCAATGTATCACGGTAAGTGGTCTTCTATGGCCAATATCCAATTACGTTAACTCGAGAAAGGGAACTCGTAGTCGTTTCCTTTCTTCTTTCGAGGAATCCTCTCAATGAAAAACTAATGGCATTACTCTCGAAGATACCTAAAATTTGTGACGTCATCGACACAATTCCTTTTTTTTTTCACCGAACAATGATTAATGATACACTCGTGTGGTACCGGCCAGTATTGAGCATTGTCATCGAATCCTCGAGGATCAACCCAAACAACTCCATTCATCGAGTTTCGCCAAACCGTAAACTACTTGTCAGGTTATAAATGGATGTTTAACGATCGCCAGCGGGGTTGCTTACGATACGCTCGCGACTCGCGTCAAAAAATCCGAGTTAGAAATCGTTGTGTCGTGTTGCGACTGGAATTTAAAATTCCAGAAATTGGGTTCAATAAATGAGAGTAGATGAGATTAACAATGTTGGAGAAAGATATTTGGTGATACTTTACACTCGAGGGTAAAATAAAGATTTTACTCTCTTTATAATCGGACGAAAGAGCGTGTATGAGAATTGCAATTTTGATAATTTTGTAAATTTTTGAATCGAAGAGAGAAATCGATTCACAAATTTTAAAAAATGTAAGAACGAACGAAGTTGAATAATCAAAGTTCTCAAATTGTTTATAAATTGTAAATCAGAGGGAATTTCTTCTAAATTATAAGCTATCGTGTAATGTTTAAAAATCTGTGGAAAAAAATTCAAATATAGCGCTGTAAATTTTTAAACAAACAATTCCAATTTGTAATCTGTTGATTTCACAAGGTGATAAATAACGCTCATAGTCGTTATTTTGTACATTTTAGTAACGTTCATATATTATTACTGCAAATCGAGCAAAGTATTCGAATTCTTACGAGCGTTAATGGGAGTAATAATGCGAATATTACGAGCGTAATTGTGCTTATAAGTAAGTAGATGGCACGTATAAAGTACAGATTAAAAAACCTATTTATACTGAAGGATATATATTTATAATTCAACGATTCTTGCCATACCTGCTTTTCAAATTTTTTTTTTAAGGAACGATCATCATCCTTTTTACGTAATAGAAATAAGACATTTGAATCAATTTCGGTTATTTTAATAGCCATTTTTATTCAGCCACCAATAGGTCGTAACGTTGAATATATCTACTTTTTTACCGGTTATAATCGTATCTACCCTTATCTCGTCTGAATTATTTCACGGATAATGCAATAAAGCCTACGATATTTTCAAAATGAAATTTCGACGTACGAAGAACACGATATAGAAGACATTCGAACAACGAATTGACGATAATTGGACGTTGACGTTCCATATATTCATTATTTAAACGGATCAACTCAAAATCGTCCCCATTCGATCAATCAGCCTATCGATAGATTAACAAAATTAACACAACAAAATTGGCTCGATCAATTACGATCCGATCTTCGTCCTCAATTTTCGACACGAGTTCGAGTCGAAATTTTTCTCGAAAACGCCACGATAATGGCCTTATCTCCCCCTAGTAACGGCTCGATTCACGTGCAATAAACTCGAACCAATAATATAACAACGACACCAAAATGGCGGTCGCGGTCAAAGTTTGGCCCCACGTTAACGTTCCCCGGTAAAGCGATGTCCCCCGCCCCGAGAAGTTAATAATAATCGTAGCCTCGAGGATATTTCCCGCGTATGCAAATACCTACGAGAGAGGAGTCTGTATCGCAATTAGAGTCGCAGCTGCAACCGCTCGTCCGCCTCGTAACTCCCTTGAACATACGTCGCCGTTCCGAGTAAACCAACCGAACACGATACCGCGAGGCCCCCTCTCTCCACCCCTCTCTCCACTTTCTCGAACCAGGGAGAGAGAAGGATACTTTGCGTACACGCGCTCCGACTAACGTGTTAAGTGACCATACGCGCGAACCAACGGGTGAAAGAGAGAAAGAGAGAGAGAGAGAGAGAGGGAGGCGAAACTGCGCCTTTATCATCGATTTAGTTGACCGTGATGGAGCTCGGACGAACACCTCTCGAGGAACACCTCGGGAGATTTGTGTGACGATCGAGAGGCTCGTCGTCGAGGATCGGTATCTCGCGAAATCGCTTCGACCCTTTGAACTCTGTTGGGATGGATCTCAAGTGGCGTATTCGCCTCGTTCGTTATTTTTATATATTCCTAGATAAGGATAGGTGAACAAGGATTTTTAAATACGACGATGATTCGATATAACTACTCGTGAAATTTCGACAAAGATGATCGAAGAGCAAGATTATCGGATCGTTTCTTCACCTCGTGCTCCCATTGTAAAACATGTAAGAACGACGCGACTATTTCTAATTATCGAATTCCTTTTCTATTTTTCTCTCGACAATGAACGGAACAATAAAGATCGCAAGCTCGACCGACGTTGCAGATGACGATTATTCGCGTTACTCGCTATTTACCAGGCCCCTCCCCCTTTTTCCATTATCTGCAACCAACGTGGCCCAACGTCGACGTAATAACCCGACGGGCAACCTCGAGAAACGAGGAGGAGAGGAGGCGAAAGGAGGAAACGGTGTACCGGGCGTACAGGCGTAATACGTTCCGCTCGTTCTCACATTTTATGCTTCGTTAGCGTGCATTTACAGCAGGGTCTCGGTTTCGCCGTGCAAACCGACACCGGTTTCCAGCGGCAGCCGCGTGCACGGTGGCAGGGCGGCGAGGTGGACGAGGTTGGCACGGCGTAAAAACAGGCGAAAAATCCTCGATCTCGATCGATATCCTAATAACTTTCTTGGTAATCGCTCGAACCTATCGCGTCGCCCCTTGTACCGGACCCCGAGGAGTCCGAGGAATCTTTCGAGTGGAAACGGGGCCCGAGCATCGAATTCCCCTTTTACGAAGGTGGGAAGGGGCTGCTCATTTGCGCCGCGAAACAGGGATGGATGGAGGAGGGGAGAAGAGGGGGCGAGATTGTGGCTACGTGGTATCTCGGTATTATTATTATGATAAAATATTTTTTCGCCCATAAATACACGTCTGGGACGAGAGAGAGAGAGAGAGAGAGAGAGAGAGACCCCCGTGGCGAGGCCCACCCGACGCCACGATCGCGCGTTGCACCACGATAAACGCGCGGTTGCACGTGCGCGCGTTATGAATAAGGGGACGACGAAAACCTCTCGCGATTCTTCTTCTTCTTCTTCTTCTTCTTTCGACCAGCTCCTCGTATACCCCGCGATAATGAGTTTCGTTGCTCGATCTCGTTCAACGAGAGACGCTCTATCCGATAGTTTGGTTATAATGTTGCGTTATGAGATACGTCTGGATGGAATGTCTGCTGGTCTTGGAAGTTCAGAAGTAAATGTAAAAGTAAAGATGGGAGTAATATTAAATATATCGGTAGCGGACGAGATAGAGGTACGGGAGAGTTAATAAACATTTATTACTTTCTTTTTTTTTTTTTTTTTTTATATATAAAATGTTCATTTTACATCGACGCGAAGAAATATTTTCTCTAAAAAAAAGTGTACATGTTACGTTTTATATTACGGTCAAACGAATGTGCAATGATATTTTCGATATAAATGATCAAATACTCGAGAATAAGTATTCGCATATTTGTAATGTCTCGATCATTATAATATCTCGCGAATATTATCCGTTTTTGTCACCCCGGCTATGCAGCAAAAAGATTGTTAAAAAGAGGAAAGGGAAACGTAAAATCACCACAAACTACGTAAAATTATTCGCAAGATAAGAAACTATTTTAGTACATAAATATATCAGGAATTAATTGAAAATTCCACCGTTCCTGAGAAATCGTATCTCGGTTTACCGACGAATTACCCATAATTATTCGAAAGTGTGCAATCAGCTCGGTGCATAAATACATCAGAAACGAATCGAAAGTTTCCACCTTTCCCAAGAAATCGGCATTACAACTCGAGATACGAGAAACGATCGAACTCGTTTCGCGCTCGATGTCGCAATCGAGACGGATCTCATGATCGCCGCGTGACAATACCTGAAATTTCGATTGTTCCCTCCTTTATGCAAAATGATTTATTGCCTCCTTCAACCGTGGTGTGGTTTTGCCCGAATCAGATAAGAGACTGCTAAGATAAAGTCCTCTCTTGCGCGTACGAAATACTTCGTTATTACCGGTATCGACCGGTTCAATTTCTTTCTCCTTTATTTCGATTATATTTTGTTATCTCTATTACACGTAATCATGTGACCAGTCTTATGTACAGATCGTAATCCTTAATTCAGTCAGAATCGATCGTATCTTTATCCTTTTTAATTAACAAATTTTTGACGTTACTCGTATTTTTTGAAATTTTCTCATAAATAAAATTCTTGAAGTTTGAAAAATATAAATCGATACACTGCAAGTGTATCGAAGAATAACGATTCGACGAGATTCGAAGATCTTTTGAAAGGAAGATAATAGAAAAAAGGTAGCTGGATCGATATATAAGGAATTTGTGATCGACGAAATAGTACTATTCTCATAATCTCCTATCTATAATTAAAATTCAATAATCAATTTTAGAAAATCAATTTTCCAAAGTACTTCACTTTTCAGTAATCGTTTTTCAACCAACAATATTTAAATAACTATTTTCATAATTCCATACGTATTCCTATTAATAATTCCTATAAAATTCCTAATTATATATATATAATTGCAGCTCAAAAAGATCAACATATAACCAAATACAGATACTTTATCATGCCCCATAAAACCGATATCCTTTTAATTGATCCAATAATCACAACGAAAAATATCCTATATCCTATATTTTCCCTCCCCTTTTTGTAAGGCAACGATTATCGGCAACTCTGTCGAAAAATCAGCTCCCAAATAATTGTTCAAGCGTACTCCATAAAATCGATAATCACGTTTAAATCACGTTTCCATCAACGACAATAAGAGGCAGCGATCTCAACTTCCACTCGTATCGTCGCGAATCTCGGTTTCAACGCGGTTTCCAAACATCCAAACGGTCGATGGGGTGGGATTAATAATTAATAGGGGGGCGCGCGTTATTATTGCCCACGAACACCGTGCACCCCGAGCAAATCGTGCGGACAAGTGTGCCGTGGAGAAACGTGGCCCGTAACGCCGCCACGGCCACGGTTTATTTAACCAAAGGGTTTACATCAGACGATCGAATCCGTGGCACGGTTGGCCGAGGCCCGGGCTGGCCAAACATTCGGCGACTCGTGTTTACACCGCAAGTATTTATGGGCCACGATCCGCCCACGAGGAGAGCACGGTCTCGTTTTCGGAATTCGGAGCATCCCCGCCGTGAGTGGATCCAGAGAGAGAGAGAGAGAGAGAGGGGAGTCAGGATCTCTACTATACCGTTTCTGACCCCTACTGTGGATAGCTCGGATGTCCCGGCGCTTCCAGAACCCCGACCAGAAATCCTGAAACTCGATGCCTCGATCCTCGAAAGTCGAGTAGAGAATTATTTGATACGTATAACAGAGTAGGTATGCGCCGCAAGTGTTCGAGAGTTGGGTCGGATTGGTGGTAATTAAGAATTAGAATTAAGAAGTGATTATTATTGGGAACTTTAATTTTAATTCTTTTGGATAGTAGCTTCAATTCGTGTAATGAAGAAGAGTTGGCGATAGTCGAGATACGTGAGATACGTGAGAAATTTGATTGAATGGAAGTGTAAGGAATTGAGAAACGATTATAGAAATTATATTTATTCGAGGATTGATCTTAGATGAATAGAAGAGAGTTAATAAAAGATGGTTTTTCGAGTGAAATAGAAAAGTTTTGTGAGTAAATGTATACGAAATATAAAATTAGGAGTATTTCATGTTACGATACCACTCTTGTATAAATCTTACTGTTCCTGTTACAATTCCACCATCCCTTTCAAATTTACCAAAGTGACAAATGAATGTTAAAAATTTGATTACGATCTCCCAAATAAACGATATCATTAAATTAAATATCGCTACGCGTATCTCTCTTCAATTACATCATTCAATTTTTTTCGAAAAAATTTGCACGAATCTATAAATGTAAATATCTCTCTCTTTTCAATAAATCACAAGGATGGAACAGGATTTCGGGGAGGATTTTTTCCCAATCGTAAGTCATCGATGTAAAAGCGGCAGTTTTGACAGAATAGAGAGTGTATAGGATAGGAAAAAGGGGGTGAGGGGTTGAGAGATCGGTCGATATCGCGAGGGAACGGCAATTTGGCTGATGGGGAAAACAGATGAGTTATGTATGAGATAATAGTTGGAAGATGAATGCGACCTGTACGTTTCCAACTATTTGACGCGCGCGTCGACGCGCGTACAACTGTTAGGCGCGCGCGCGCTCAACGCGTTTCAACGGGCGAAAAAGCGTGGAAAAATGTTTATTTTCGCCCGGTAGCCACCTAGCACGGCCGAACAAAATTTCTAACGGCAAAGAAAACAAATCACTCCGAATTCGATCTGTATATTTTGTCGGGTTACGCAAATACCCGGGGATCCGCGTGCCGGACGCCCGCGTTTTCGACCGGATAGAACGGTTGAATATCGCGCAACCTATCGTACGCCGTCTCGAACGCCCGTTCTCTACATTTTTTTCGCGTCGATCTCGAACCTCCCCTCCTTTCTGTTTTCGTATCAAAAATCTTCCAATGGAATTTTAATCTTAATCTCCGTGATTTTATATAGCGAGTTTCGCTATATAATTGGAAATTTTCCAAGAATGATGCAATTATAAATTCTAATTTCAGTTTCGGTCATTTTCAAAAGTTTCGCAGCGGTGAAATCTTTCAAATCGAGGATAAATATAAACTCAGTTTGAAAATTCTATCGATAGAGAAACAAATTTTTATATTTCGTTTTGAGGTAAACGTAAGAATTAAATTAGCGTAAGATGATGTTTGAAAATAGCGGAAAATCATCAGAAATTATGGAAATTGTGGAATGGAAATCGCCATTTTGCGGTCTTAATATATCGTTAATAAATGATGAGACAAATATTGACCAATTCCTTTACGTTTATCGTATTTTTTCACTGCTGTCGAATCGCTATCTTTACCTTAAACCTCGATGCACCGAAAAAAATCCGAGCAATCGTGATATTTATGTGTGTGAGTGCGTGTCAACCGAATAATATTTAATTATACTATCTCTGTTTGTGGAAAGAGGTTGATAAACGTCAAGAAACCGTTCGTTTCAAACCAAACAAATTTCTACTCCATATTGCAGTTACGTCTCGAATAACAGATTCCCTTAATGCAAACTTGAAAAATTTAACTTTTTGTAATGTACAACTTTTTCTCTCTCTTACACGTAACTCGTAATACAATACATCAGGCGAGTAATACGACTTAAAAATACACTTAACAATCCCTAAAATTTTGTATGCCAGTATCGTATACAATTCCAAAAAAAAAAAAAAAAAAAACAAATTCAATCATACAAAAATGTCTATAAAAAAACGCAACTAAACGTAATCTACGATAAAAAGACTAAAATCGAGCCTACCCAAAATAACAAATAAGAAGTAGAGGCGAGTAGTGTATACGTATATACCCAAACCTCGGGTAAAGGAAACATCGATCCGGAGACATGAATCGAAGAAAACCTGCGGTGGAAGGGAGCGCGATCCTTTTCCTCGAGCCTACAGTTAATTGATTTGTAAGGAACGTCGAGTAACGAGCCCACGGAATTCCATCCGCGTTAGAACGTGTAGAACATCTAGGTGTACAATAATTGCCGAGTTTCCCGGCGGTACCCGCGTACGCGCAATTATCCCAACTCTGTTTCGCCGCGGGAAGATCTATGGGACAGTTGACGATGGCTCGAAGGCGAAATACAATCGGCGGACCTCGCGGCACCGGCAATTATACGCGATTCGCGTAATCGTAAAACGAAACGTTAAGTACGGAGCTTGCGTTATTTCCGAGTGGCGAGGCGAAAACGTTGGCCGGAGCGTAAAGCGGCGTAAATCAAGCGGAGGCCTTAGAGGATATATACGTGGTGTACGAAACGCGGGGGGAGGGAAAACTCGAGTGGCCGTGTGCATCCTAATAATTGCGCGTGTCCACGACGGGGAATAATTCACTCGGAGGCCTCTCGTTTCGACGATCGTTTCCTCTCCGCCGTCGCGTATATCTATTCCTACAATGGAGATTCTATCGAGTGTCGAAGTAACAATCCTTGGGAAGATTCCACGCGAGACCGATCCCTCTCGCTTCGATTCGCGATATATACGTGTATATGTATTTCTTGGATTAGATTAGATAGTTTGTCGTGATGGATATCTATGGAGATTAACTCTAGGATATCCTAGGTAGTAATGCTAGATCTTTGAAATTTTGCCGGATTTTAAAACTTGAAAGTTGGAGTAAAGTTCATATATATTAAAATAATCGTCGTGTAACACGTAACATCGCGATACGAAAGTAAAATAATGGACGTTTATAAATAATGTTTGTAATCGAATTACGTAATGGAAAAGAAAAATACTTGGCAATTATAAAAATATAAAATAATATGAATTTCAATAGACTTTGTAGAATAGGTATTCCTTTTTTATGTAATGAACACGTCGTTTCCTGTTTATTTTAACTTGATTATTCAATGCTCGATGTATTTTTTATCTTCACTAGTATCTACCACTAGGGAGTGGCTCTAATATGCCAATAAGTTGGCAATTAGGTATCGTTTCTATTATAATTTTTGAATATTGAAATTAGAAATGTAACAATCATATATCAGCAATGGATAGTAATTTCGATTCAGATAATAATTTTCATTTTTTTCTTTTTTCTTTAAATCCAAGACTAAAGATTGGACGATAAATTTTTATTTTTTTTATAAATAAAAATGGGGGGGGGGGCTTATTTTAATACGATATATTTGAAAACTTAGCAAACGTAACATGACGAAAAGTTAACATAACGCGTTGAATCACGAATTCTTATAGAATATTTTAAACACTCTATACGGAATAATTATATAAATGTGAAGCATCAAAGAATACTTTGCTCAACGAAGGCGGATTCATAAACCACCAAGGTCTGCGCTACTGTGACATGATCGGTTCGTGTACCGAAGCGAAAAGAGTCGGCTCGCGGTCAAGATACCAGCTGTATTACGTCACCGGTCACACAGGTGCGATGCGGCTACCCCCGAAGACGAAGAAGGTGGTCGAGCGGAAAGAGGAGTTACAAAGAAGCGCGACTGCGAGAAATATAACGCGAGCGCGAACAAGAGAAACAAGGTACGCGGATCAGATAGGGGAGGACGGAGGAGAAACAAGAAAAAAAAAAAGAATAAAGGAAGAAGTGGGGAAGAAAAAGGAAAAAAATAGAAACGATAAAAAGACGAGGACACGATGTCGTCGAGAAGAAGGAAACGAGCGAGCGAGCGAGCGAGCGAGCGAGCGGAAAAGAAGCTTTGCGAGCGTAAAAAGACAAGAGACCACGGTGCTCCGCCCCAGGTACACGAGCAACATGGCCGCTGAGGGACGGATTGGTGGAGGCCAGCCACGATGCCGACGTCGTCGTGACGCCCGCGCTTCACTCACCTCGACTCAAACTCAACGGTCTTCGCTCCTATCGGCCCCTACGGCACTCCTCCGCTTGAAACGGTCGCCGCCCACCCTACGCTACTCTTCCCTCCAATCCCTACTCACTCCTTCCCCTTTTATTTCATGTTACGTATCATGCTATTCCTCTCTCTCTTTTCCCTTTCTCAACCTCTTCCTCTCCCTTTCCCTTTCCTGAACTTTCTCGTCTTTGTCGTCTTTCTCTTTGTCTTTCTTTCTCTAGTCGTTTCTCTCTGTCTCTCTTTCTTTTCTCAAAGGATCTCCTCCCTCTCCACTGTCACCCACGCGATATACGGGACACGCTACGATTCACGCACAACGCACTTACACGTGTTTGTGTTGCGTCTGCAGTCGAACGATGTAAATTGTAAGCTCGCCGATGACACGGGTAATCGTGTAGGAAGATTCGCGTCAAAGTTAGAAATCGTCAAGCAAGGACGTTATATGACTTTTTTCACGCGTATATCGATTCCTCTTTTATGATTCGGATATAACGATAATGAAAATTGGATAGGGCTCGTTATCTTGCATTTTAAGGGAATCGTTGTTCTATCATTCGAAACATGTAACGAACGAGTGATTAAATTTTAGTTATAGTAGTCTTTATATCTGAACAGGTTTGCTTCTCTTCATGGAGATATAAATGATAATTGGCTGAATATTCAATTTTCAAAATCGGAGAACGGATCTATGAAATATTGCAACGAATGATCATCGGAAGATGATCGCAATTGCATTCCCGCGTAATTGGTTGCCATTCGTTTTTAATAGCGCCGCACAGCGACGATAAGTGGAAACGTAGTACCACGTGCGCGGATGCAAATGCGCCGAACATCGATATGCGCATTTAACCTATCATATTACATAACCTTATTTATTCCATGATGTCATGTTCGCTATACGATGCACGATGATTCTAACGAAGTTCATAATCGATGCATATTTATATTCTTGCATGATAATGCAGAGATTATTAGTGAAGTCTATTTGTATGCACAATTATATTGTTTTGAAATTACACGAAAATGATTGATTATTTAAAATGATTCGAAAATTCTAAGTTTTTCAATAAAATGGTTATTGTACAACTTTGATAAATATCATTATTTTACAAATAGAATACGTTCGTTATAGATGTTTTATAGCTTTAAATTGTCTATTATATATTCCTTAAAAGTAGCTACAGAAATTAACGTAATAGAGATGATTGACAGTTGAGTCAGCGATTCGTTGCGCTACTCAAACTATCGCGTTAGAAAAGAGAACTAACGAAATACTTGCATAATAATTCATTGTATCTAATACTCAAGATGACAGAGGATCGTTGCTATTATTAGAGAAACGTAAACACAGTTTCTTAAAGTTACACGAAAGTTTAATGTAATTGCATTTAAGAAATACCGATAGTTATGACGTAGTTAATGGACTACGATGATAAATGTCCACGAAACGTTAAAGTTGTATAGCTAGGACGATAAATGTAATTGAAAAGCTACCTGTTGATTCGAACATGCTCCCCGATATTCATAAATTTTATATAAAGAAATATTACGCGAACATCTTGCGAATATTTGAAAAATAAGAAAGATCATGCATATATATCAATATCACATTAAATAATGAACTCACTGTGTGAATCTGTCTTCTCGAGCATCACGATTTCAGATTTGAAGTATGGCGGTTTTTCTTAATAAATCTGACAACGGTCTGAAAAATGATTGAAGCAATATATCATTATAAAGTATTGTATTTAAAAAATAATAAGAGAAAAATAGTTATTGTGATTACCTATTACTTTCTGTTGATGTATAATAAAGATTGAATTATAATTTATAACACTTTAACACTGTAAAAGAACGAACGAAATTTTTTTTGAGCGCGCAACAAACAACGAACCATGACTAAAAGTTTATTAATAACGCCACTAGAGTGCAGCACTTGACAAGAAAGCTTGTGCTGCCATCTATTATAGATATGATAAATTAATTTAAAGAATTTCTAAAATATATATATATTCTTAATTTTTTCTATTTATTTTTTTTATTTTCATAATTTATAATTTATATTTTAATTTATAATAAATATGTTTTATAAAATAAAATAATTATTTTTTGGCTAATACGAGTATTTTATTTTAAAATATCTTTCTAAAATAATTCAAGAGATGGCGCTAATCTTTTATTCTTATTCAAACTATAGACAAGAAACAGAATAGATTTGAAAAAAAAATTTATTTTCTTTATTAAAAGAATATTAAATTTCTTTTCAATCTATAAGATATCATAAATATTCGATCTCAAAAAAAAATCAAAATATTTCTTTATGATATATATGCTACAATCTAATCATGTAAAATTAAATCAAAATTAATTCAAAAAGCATAATAAAATAAAAATTTATGTTTATTTATAATTCAAAATTATTTCATAATTTTAGGAATTGAAAAAAAAATATTACTCATTATTTTCTTATAAATTTCCTTTAGCCTCAATTACTTAATTAGAAATTGTATCGATTTTTAGGGTAATATTGAAAACGTTGGCCAACTTGGTTACTGAAAAATATTTATAAAATATATTTTATGAAGTTTATTAAAGTTTATTATAGTTTTTTTTATTATAATAATATTAAATATTAAAAATTATAATAAATATTAATTTTATTTATTCTATCTCTAAAAATTAATTAGAATCCTAATTTTTTTTAACATACTATAGTGTTATATTATAATATATATAATATTTAAATTTTATGAATTAAATATCTTTACTTATTATAATTTTTAATTCATAATTGTTCTTAATATCTTTTTTTTTTTTTGGCTTATATTTTAATTATAAATATTAAATCTTATAAATTAAGCATAATTGTAATGTATAAAAAAAAAAGGACGCTATAAACTATTTGCGCCTTCTTGCGGAGCATCATAGAAATAAAATCAGCTGACCCTGTCTTCCTAGCGTCAAATACGTATTTATAAATAGTGTGGCGTACCAGTTCATTGGAAGTTGAAATTATTTTTTAATCGCCAAAAATTAAAATGGTTGATATAAAAAGTAATGTAAGTTTTGCGTGTCAACGATGTCTACAACCTCTCAGATTAGATCCAAGTTTTTATCACCTGGGAGAACATACTTTAGCTGAACTTTCACGTAGGTAATTTCTATTTCGAAATATACAATTTTATAAATTTTGCCTCATTTAAGAAATAAAATGAAAGTAATGTCTTTTTCTCTTAATTATATTTTTTAATTACATCATTTTATGAGTTTTTGATAATCCATAATTTATTTACATTTTAAAAATTTATATTTTTCTGATATATATATATATATATATTCATCGATTATTTAAAATAATTATTGTATTATACGGATTTATATAAATTATGTTTTATAATATATTTTATATAAAAATTCATAATATAAATTATAATTTATTATAATAGTTCCCATCCAACAACAAGTAATGGGTGAATTAGAACCTCAAACTGGAAGTATGGAACATTTAGTACCTCCATTTAAATTAACTGAATCTGCAAATGGAACTAATGGATTCATGTTAGTTGGTGACTCTGGAGAAACAGAAAGTTTGAGTCATCATTTAAAGGTATTATATATATATATATTTATTCATTTTTTCATTTGATATATATTTACTTATTTATATACTCATTCATTTATTGATTTATTTAATTATATAGTCTTTTATTTATTAATTTATATAAAATATCAATATATTTTTTTTATTTAAGGTACGAGCAACATTGTTTGATATTCTCAGTAGCAGTAGCTCTGCTGATCATCCACTCTGTGATGAATGTACAGATAGTCTTTTATTATTAATGGATCAACAATTAAGAATGACTGAAGGAGAATGGTCAGATTATAATGAATATTTAAAGAAATTGGAAATAGAACAACAACATCAAGGTCATGAAGATATAGAAATGGAAACTCTTACCAAAGAATTGCAAGATGTGAAATCAGAAGAAGAAAGAATGATAAATGAATTAGAGGCACTGAGAAAAGAAGAAATTGCAACTAGAAATGCTATAGCTCAACAAGAAAGAGAAAGGGAAAGGTTACAAAGCGAAGAAGAAAGATATTGGAAGGAATATTCAAAACACAAAAGAGATCTCATATTGGCAGAAGATGAATACCGTAGGTAATAATAACATGTTGTATTAATTTATATTCTTTATAATTCATTTTTATTAACAGTGATTATTTAATTAGTTTGGAATGTCAATTAGCTTATGCTGCTTCACAACTAGAGAGATTGAAGAAAACAAACGTTTTCAATGCTACATTTCATATATGGCATTCAGGACATTTTGGAACTATAAATTCATTCCGGTTAGGCAGATTACCAAGTGCACCAGTAGATTGGAGTGAAATAAATGCTGCTTGGGGACAAACAACTTTACTGTTAACAGCCCTTGCTAGAAAAATGAATCTCACATTTAAACGTTTTCGTCTAGTGCCATTTGGTAATCATAGTTATATTGAAGCTTTAGATCAGCACAGAGAACTTCCATTGTATGGAAGTGGAGGATTCAAATTTTTATGGGATACAAAGTTTGATGCAGCAATGGTAGCATTTCTTGATTGTTTACAACAATTCAAGGAACAGGTAGAAAAAGGAGACAGTGGATTCTGTCTTCCATATAGAATGGATCGTGGAAAAATAGAAGATTCTGCAACAGGAAATTCTTATTCCATCAAGTAATTGTTAATTAATTATTTATTATATCATATTTTATTAATTATTTATAATCTTTAAATACGCACAATATATATTTCTTGTTTTAGAATTCAATTTAATTCAGAAGAGCAATGGACTAAGGCATTGAAATTTTTGTTAACTAATTTAAAATGGGGTCTTGCTTGGGTTAGCTCCCAGTTTACAAAAGATGAGGCTGAACATTAATTTTATGCTAGTTTATACAGATTCATCCTTCTTGTCTTAATCATACATATCTTTTACATTCTCTTATGTACATACGCATTATTTGTAAATAAATCAGTTAAAGGATAATACTTTTATTTAGAATATTATATCAATGTTTAATTTGAACAAGTTTAAAAGAATTATTAAGAACAATATTCAGATTTATTAGCTAAAAACCAGGTTATACCATATAGCAAACATGGTGGACTTTGTACTTCTTCAGAATTGATGTATTCTTTTACTTCTGGAATGCTTAATTCCACTATTTCGATCAGTTCTCCTTCAGCTGCAGAACCCCCTCCTTTAATTTGAGAAATTATTACTTGAGGACAAGAAACAAAATTTCTTCAAAAACATTTTATTGGATATTATAAATTTATTTTAAGAGCTATATCATCTTTTATGAAATATATTATTTTAATCGTGAAGCAAATCTTAAAAATTATATTTATAATATTAGCTTACCAGGATGAGTATGCATTTCATCTGTAACTTCCACATAGAAAAGTGTCTGCTTGCAGACCAAAGTGGAAACATACCTACAATCAATCCATAACAAAATAAATAACTAAACATGATAAATTATAAATATATTTATTCTTATCTTTTTTAGTAAGACACATTTTACAGAGGAATAGAAGCAGAAAGAAAAGAAACACATAATTTAAAAAAAACAAAATGACACATGCACTTGAAAACTACACTTTTCACCAACATTTCACTTATTATTTCATTTAATATCATAAGAAGAAACATTAAACAACTTTTTAATAATACTTTAGCATTTTAATAAATTATTAGTTTGCCATTGACACACCTGCAAGTAACGATATATTTAAAGGCTTCTAATGGTGCTTCATATCCGCATTCTTCTCGTACTTCATCTTTTGCGATCTCGACAAGTGATTTGTTCTTATCCACGATACCGGCGCAAAGTTCTAAGGTTAAACCCAATGATGGTGGATATTGTTTAAGATCTACCGAACCATATTTCTCCGGTAGAAATGTATAAAAATATGCTGGACGATATTGACGAACAAATACGAGCTTTTTTCGGCTGACGTTGAAAATAATTATATTCACACCATCATGTGCTTTTACCACATCCCAATCTTTATGTTCGCCATTTTGTTTATAATATATCCTAACCGGTCTGATCCATGGTGAATTTGACGGACATTTTGCTATACGCAATTCTTGCACATCGAGCATTTTTTTTTTTATACTTTCATTTTGCTTTTCTTGCGTTTTGATATCCATTTTTTACGTACCGTAAAAACTTTGATATTTCACTCGATTCAATAGTTTAACTCCAGTCGGTAACGTTTCGATGGACATGCGCAACAAATACGTGTAGATGCCGCGCTCAACACTAAATCGAAACGCGCAGTCTCAAATATGTATCAGAAATTATTATATTTATTTAAAAATCATTTCACTATATTTCGGATAAGAATAAATCTGTGTTATCAAATGATATCAGTCTTTCTATTAATATTCTAATGTTTTATTTCGAAATCATATCGTAATTGTATTATAATTTTCCTCATTCCAAGTGTTCTATTTGGTATTTCTATTTTTTAACAAAAGTCTTAGATTCTTTCTTTAATTTTTTTTCCCTTCTCACACCTCTTCTGCTCTTTTTCTTAAATTCTTCCGCTTTAAACGCGTCTATAATTTCCTGTTGACGAACTTGAGTATCAACATGAACGACATCAGGTTTTTTGCGATACCTGGTAACCGCGGCGGGAGGAGAGAATTCAATCTCCATATCGGATGCCGTCGAACTAGTCGCATCTGTATCGTCGTCTTTGTTCTTTACGATCTTAAATTGAAGCGGTTTCATTGGTGTAGACAAAGTTGGCTCAGTAGTCGTTTCTTGTTTAATAGGATACATGGTTACGTAATAAGTGCCATCTTTCCTATGGATATGCAATGTCGGTGGAGCTTCTGGTCCTTCTTCTTCTCCTTCCATCTTCGTTTGTTTCTGCATTGATTGATAACTTATAGTTCTTCCCGTTCTGGGTCGTCTCATAGGGCTCTTCTGCCGCGAAGGTAAAGATCTTGCCCGTTCCATTATTTTTACTCCTTTACGATCGATCTTTCCACGATCGATCTTTCCACGATCAATCCTTCCACGATCAATTTTCCCTTTAGGTTTCGCACGCTCTTTTTCCTCAATCTCCGGTTTTCCTTTCTCATACTCCAGTTCTTCCATAGTAAGCTCTTTTGCATCTTGCAACATTTCGTACAAATAACGACCAATAGCGCCCGGTCTCCAACCGATTCGCGGTTTTAATTTTCCCGCCGTGGCCATCGTGTTCCACAACCAACCCATGTTAGCGGGAACTCTCATAGGTATATCGATACAATCTCTGTGGCCAAAATTGATACCAGGATAAAAGTCGCCAACGAAATAAACGTAACGCGTTACTCGTCTGCTAATCGGAATCGGGGGAACAGTGCGATCCCCACCGGGCCCTAAGACTTTTCCTCTTTTATCGCGACCCATCGTTTTACCACCCATTTGTTGACGACCAACTATAAGTGACATATCTTTTTGAACATCGGGCGTATTGTCGTACTTTGATCTCCCGAAACGCTTCAAAGAGGCGTATTTAACCTCTTTCTTTGTTTTATGTTTAGATTTCGAGACAGAGGTACGCCTTTTGTCCGTCCGTATCTTGGTGGAGAGAAGAGTGCTACTCAAGATCACGCTACTATTATCCGAAGGCTTTTTTCTCCTCGATTTGCATCTCGGTTCACCGCAAGGACCCACCTCCGCTTCCATCACAGCAGACGACGTGGCTTCGATCTCCTTCTGTTTCTCTGATTTCTCCTCTTTCTTATCCTCCTTCTTCCTATGTTTGAACGTAGGTGCGACTGTTAAACCTCCCTCCGGTAAAACAGGTATTGCCTCGCGGACGATTCCCAACCGTGGCGGCACAGTGACTGGACGGGGAGCCGTAGGCGTGTAAGAGGCGAGCTGAGCACGAATATCTTCGGGGGGTTTGACTGGAATGCTACACGGTGCTGTACAAGTAGGAGCTGTCGGTGTTGTCGGTATTGCTTGTACACCCTTCTTCTTTGGTGCCGGCCGTTCCTGTACGGGCATATAATCTTTGTCGATGTCCCTGCCGAAATACGGGCTCTCGGATGGATCCATTAAACCGAGTCCTGGCAATCCTGGCACTTTTCCAATGGAATCCACGAAATCTTGAGCATCCTTGAACGCCCTGATCAAACAATCTATCCCCATGCACGGTGATTTCATACATTTGGCGGCTCCTCTAGGCCACTTGGTATCCTTTCCAGGGCAAATGCAAGTAGGTGTCGCCCCGGTCGTCGTTGGACGAGGCACGCAAGCGTCGAAGATGGCCACCACGTCGTTATCCTTCGACAATGTTTTTCGCAGCGGTACCGAAACCGGCGAACCGGAACAGCTGCAACTGCTCATATCTTTATCCTCACCGCCACCCCCTTCCAGTCGAATTTCATTATTTTTTTCGCCGTACAAACTGTAATCATTCTCGTAATTGTTCCATCTAAGGCTGGTCGGATCGAGGTATATCTGCTCTACGTCTCCACCACCTTTCAACCTGGTCGGATTGCAACACGTGTGATTTTGTTCGATCGGGAAGTGTAAAGCGTTCACGCAATACGTATTATATCGATTTTCCTTGGTAGATTCTATATCGGGAATTTTCATGTTGTAGGAAGATTCTAGCTGCTTTAATTTGTACAAAGCGGACAGACTGTTGTTCACGCAGTAAGTATCGATCAATGGATCTTCGCGTTTTCTCTCTTCGTTGAACAATATATCGGGATTTCTCAATTTTATACAGCAAGGATAAGTGCAACCCGAAGGGCATATCATAGGATGGTTCGAACAATCTTTGGGCTGGCAACAGCACGTCGGCTCGTCCGGATAAGCTTTGTATATTAATTCTCGATACTTGGGGTCGTTGAGCTTTTCGGCCATGGTTAGGGTCTTAAACGCGGGATCCTCGATCGGAATGCGTAGAGGCGAGTCCGGTCGTTTCAGTATCGGTTTATGCGGATCTTCGTCTTTCTCTTCGTCCTCTTCATCCTTTATACTTTCTGGATAAATATACGGACACAGAAACTTTCGTAATGGCGAATCCTCTAGCATAAAGGATTTTCCAGCGAGAGAAAATTGTTCGACGATGGAGCTTCCGAAGCAAGATAATTTTAGAATTACGGTTATACTACCAGATTCTTTCCCGTTATAATCGATCATACTAAAGGTATCCTTTACCACGCATGGTTTCGATGAATCGTTGAATTTTTTTTGATTATCTACAATTTGTTTACACATACAGGCGGGCAAAGATATTTTCGACGTTCCCAAAAAATCACTCTTTTGCGGGCAATTGACATCTTTGTGATAGACATCCATGTATAACGGTGACCATCTTAAAGCCCTGATAAGGCAGCTAGGCGTTTTGGAAAATAAACACGATTTTCCGTATTTAGAGCTTACGATTGATTTCTCGTTATTATTATTATCCTGATTATCATTAATTTGTGGGACGCTTAACTCACATTCCGGCAGATCTATGAATCTTACGTGAACGATTAAATTTTCAACATTGATATCCGGTACTTGAGGATTTAAAGTCACTTTATCGATCAATATCTCGAGCATGTAAAGCTGTTCTTCCTTGGATTTCACGGTTTTCCTTTTCTGAGCCATTTTACTGAGTTTTTTTTTTGTCCCGCCAGTGTTCCACAAGAATTTAGAAAGAAAAATCGCAGACCGCAAAAAAAGCGGGAACTTCTGGTAAGATTTTTACCCGTAACGCGCCATTAATTTTGTTATTAATCGTTTTACGGCCAATAAATGTACGAACCTAACCACGTCAATCGTTTAATTTAATGTGTCTTTTATGATCACCATGGTAACTTGTATTAACAGAACTCCTATACCGGATGATCATTTTTCTATTTCCATAATGAAATCGCGAATCATCTGCCGCGTCCCCTCCCCCTCCCCCTCCCCCTCGGCTTCCTCTCCCTCTTTTTCTTCACCGGTTCTTCCTTCACCTTTTCCTTCACCTCGTCCACCGTCGTTTTCTCCAGAAATTCCGTGATCTCCTTGGCCTCGCCTTCCGGGTAATAAGTGGACGGAAGAAGACGTCTGACACAGTACTCCCTTTCCTGCCCGCTATTCCTGAACGTGAAGAATTTGGGATGCAGCTCGTAGTGGGTCATGATCGAACGGCCCAAACACGACAGCCGCATTTCCATTTCCAAAGTTCCCGACGGATTCTCGCCAGGGTCCAACAGATTGAAATTACCTTTCACCATAAACGGTTTCGGCAGATTCTGGGGATCGTTGAAGGCCATCGCCACTTGGTCGCACATGCAACCGGGCAACGTTATCTCGGTTTCGGCCATGGGGTATGAATCTCCGACGCGATACACGCCGACCTTTATATTCTGCGACTGCAGTTCCGTTACCAGATCCTTCGGTTGTTTTATAAACAGGCAACTTCTGCCCACCATGAAATAAAACGTGCCATCCTCGGTCGGTGGCGGTGGTTTCACCGAATAAAACTCGTTCCTCGTGATTTCGAACACCGAGAAATCGAGAAATTGAACCTTCACCGCTAATGGAAAATCACCGAGATCTTTGATCTTGCCCCTCGTCAGTGTCAACTTGTGGATCAGTATTTCGATTATGTATATCTGCTCGCCGCGACCACCGAAGCAGGACATCTCGAATAAAATCGATAGACAGTTTGACGACGACTATTTGAAACTTATGGGCGAGTGGGGAAGTGGTTAAAGTGGTGGATAATTGATAAGGGGAAAGAAAAGAAAAGGAAAGAAAAGGAGAAAGAAACTTGATGTTGAAAAATTTTGATACTCGGAATTTTTAGAGAGAGGTTCGGTTTACGAATGGAAAGTGACAGATCGAGCGCGTAACAATCGAATCACGCGAGCACGATAATTGCACAATAATTGACAACTTTAGTTAATTTAACCTTATCAATTTTATCTTCGTTCCCTCGGATTCTCACCGATCCATCGCGGCCCCAACGGATGACGATTCGTCACGACGAACTCCTCAAATGGGAATCCAAACACCAAAGATTCTCTTCCTGTATCTCGGTTCCGTGTTTATAGATATCCCCGTCCACAGGATAAAAATCTCGTCCACGGCACAGTCACGTACACGCCACGTATCCATCCGCGTATATACCCGACCGTGCAGCGTCTCTAATTCCATTGGCAGTTATTACTTAGCTCCCACAGTGGTGTACGCTTAATCTTGGCGCCGTAAACATCCCGCCAGCACCGTTACGAAAATCCGAAGGAAACCCCCTCGCCTCCGTTCAACCCGTCCCTTTTTCCCCCGCTATCCCGCGCGATAATCCCGCTACCCGGGATGTCATTTATCCGAAACACCGGGGGGATATAATCTCAGGTAGCTCCTCTTCACCTTTACCTCGATTCTTAGTCAGCCCGTGACTAATCGCCTCCTATTAACGAGCTCATTGTCTGCGCCCCGTTACGACCTCCAGCCATCCAGGAACCGCGATAATTCCTCTTCTCTTCGAACGTTCTCTGGAAACGATTCCGCGATCTCTGTTTCGAACACCGAAATCGACCGTTTAACCCGCGCTCACACACACACCGCGCGTCCAAGTATGCGCTAATTGTATACGCGCGCGCATACGCACACGCTCGAACGTTAGAGGCTCGAATCGTAGCGCGAGGGACGGAGCAAAGAAAGGTGGAAGGGAAACAGGTTAAAGGGAGAGGAGAGATACGGCGAGGGGAGAGATACGGCGAACGTTGCGGGGTCCGAAATCGTCGGTGGACGACTTGGAAGCCGAGCGTCCAGAAGAGTAAAATTCCGGGCCGGGCGACACGGCGGCTCGTTAAAATGCTTGTGGGGGTTTGGGGCGCCCCAGGTAATTGGCGATTAGCGATTAAAACGAACGGCCGTTCTCTTTCGTTCTTTTCGGGATCCTCCTCGCCTTCTTTTCCCTCTCCCCCTTTCCCTCTCTTCGCCGCCGCCCTTTTCTTCGTAACGCGCTCGTATAAACCGCCTTTTATCGGTTCACCTTTCGAAAGAGAGAGGAATAGAAGAGGGGAGGATGGTTTCGTACGTAGATTGGCCGATTTTATCTTCTACCTGGCAGCGATGACACTCGGCCGTGGCCGTGGTTTTTCAAGATTCTCTCTTCTCTCCGGTCGCGAGGCGGAGACGAAGTGGAATGGCGTCCTTAATCGTGCGACCCGAGGCAACGATGATCGCTTACCGGACGAGATACGAAGCCATTTCTTGCCCCACCTTCGCCTGGGAATTCTTCGCGCGAACGGTCGACCGGAAATAAATAAACCGAAACCGGGTGGACGCTAATTTGATCGTACTTAGCCCCGAGAGGAGGCTCGTCAAGCCGAAAATTGGTTATATTCTTCGCTTTTAATTACGTTTTACGCGATCGCGATTATTAATTCCCTTGCTGACTTTTAGAACGGGAAAGTTAAAGTTCTTATTTATCGGGTTCGAGTATCGGTACGGCTTTCTTAAACGCCATTTATTTTTAATATCGATGCGAGGCGTGTATACATGCGTTAAGAAAAGGATGCTTTTGATTATATTTCGGATCGCGTTCGGAAGAATATTCGGAAGATAATAATAAATTCGCCAGTTAATTGGTTCGAGGTAAAAACGAATTTTATAAAACCGCCTCGATAATACAGGATGATAAAGTCTTGTTCAAGATTGCATAAGACGGCCATTTTTTCACCTCGTAATCTTAAATGAGATACGGTCTCGGAAAGTAGCTCGATAACACGATGCAATTGTTATAAAATATACGTATGCTTCGAATCTTTTCAATAAAATCTATAAAATTGGAATAATTATCGATCGTTCCTTCAACGTTTCGATTTAAATTTCTCACCGCGCATACACACACACACACACATACACACACCGATCGTAGACAGAATAAAGAAATTATATGAAATCGTTGTCCTTGTTACAGTATTAACTCCCGTTAAATCGTGGCGGAAACCGGAGGACGAGCACGGCTGCTATTTATCCAAAGATCCTCTCTTTGTTCGCGGCTCGTCGGAACGATCGACGATCGGAATTGTACGGTGAAAACGACGAGGGCCGAGTGAAATTAAATGCCGCGCGACCGTTTAAGGATCGACCATTGTGATTTCCGATTTTTTTCCACGGTAGCGGTCGCTCGAAGTCGGCCAGGTTAATTTGCCTTCCCGCCGATGACCGTTATTTCGGTATTGCTTGAAAGTGGTTACCCTTGTCCGGATCGGGATTAGTCATCGAGCCGATCCGCGATCACCGTGTACACGTAAATGAGTCAACATCATCCTCGAGTCTCTCTCTCTCTTTCTCTCTTTCTCTCTCCGAGTTCTTCTTCCTCGATCCGAATATTCTGCGAAAAAATTCTTCTACGTTTAATAATCCTATGAATATCATCAACCGATTTGGAGTAATATAATATTACGTTACCAATTTCACGTCATTGAATCTGAACTTTTGGATAATTATAGTTCTGAAAAAAAAAAAATTTTTTTTCGAAATATTTCTACATATTCCACAATCGTGTGTCTGAAACTTTGACTGCGATGAATTACCATCTATAACCATCTTCCTCGTTTCTATAAAGCGTCCTAGGTATGTCTGTTTACACGCTAAAAAAAAAAAAAAAGTAATAAGTTATTTTATCTAAATTTTTCAATATTTACACACGCAACTTTCCCCTATGCCTTATTTCACGGCTCGGTCCTTAATGGTACGAGCATTTCCGCTTAAATACCTGTTCACATACGTTTATCCGATTTACGATCCGTCAAAGCATCGTTTCCTCCGCGATATTCCAAGGCACGTTCATTTATTCAACATCCAGAGGGACGTGTGGCCTCGAAACGAGCCGGTGAAACCTTGATAGCGCGCGAAACAATCCCACGACATTATTTCCTGCAGAGCTCCTCGTTTCGAGTTGTTCTCGAGTAGCCGCGCGCGCGCGCGAACAGCCCGCCGCTTCTACGTACTTGTTACAGTGCTCGCCGTGGAACAGTGTTCCAACTGGCGGGTTCATCGGCAATTTGAATAATTCTCTCTCGAAAGGAACGGTTTCTCATCTCGAATTCGCCTAACGTCCGATGTTTTTGTTGCACCGGCCGGCTCGCTCGCTATTTACCTCGGAATGCGAGTGCTTCTGCTCCACGCCACTTCGTAAATGTTCCATTCCCACGGGGAAAAGTCTGCGAATCACCTCCTGCTTCGATCGATCGATTTCCGTTTTCCAGGTAAAACCTCCATTCATAGTGTGTATCCATCCCATTAAAATCCGATGGACATTTACTTTCCACGCGTGGCATCGTTGAATTGATTCCAAGCGTTATCCAAGCGTTTGCGTCTATGAACAAGAGAGATATGAGATAGCGATGAAATGTTATGGGTGATCGGCGTCATAGATACACCCAATTTATGTCGCGTCTTTGAATTCGTGTGAAAATCGGCTCGGAGAATATTTTTATCTTGTTTATCTTTTTTCACCCAAACCACCGCGAGAAGGGGCTTAATAGAACTCTCTTCCGAGATATTTCGAGAGAGCACGGGTGGACGAGAGGGGGGAAAAAAAAAGGATACAAGACAACAGAAGCAGACTATCTACTCTGTGGATCTCTTGGCGATCGGAATATCGCGTGCAAGACTCCTCGAGGGAGTCTCGCCGGTTAGATCGATCCGGTACGCTCGTCCTTAGCGTGAAGAGCGCGAGGCTCTCTCTTCTCGCGAAACCGGGGAGACCCTCGTCTTCGATTTTCGATGATCTAGATCTGGGTAGCACCAGGAAGCCGGGACCGAAGGCAAAATTACCGGTGGAAGGAGGCCTCGTTCGCTCGCCTCGAGAGGTCAGAGGGCGATAGCGGTACCTTCTTCGGAGCCAAGGAAGGCCTCATCCTCCGGGTCCTACCACCTATCGTGCTAGTGTGCATTGCACGCTCCAGTACGAGCGTTCCCTCCATCTTTGTATACGTATATATACGTGCGCATGCAGATTCTTGTGCACACAATGACGGGGCACAGCACACGCTCGAATGGAACACACGGATCTGCTCATAGAGCGGGAGAAAAGTGGTCGTGCAACGAATGCTAAAGGATGGCCGCCGGCGGCGGACGAGGAGGGCAAGGAGGAAGGCGAGAGGGGAAATGGAGATGGCGGAGAACAAGGAAGAATCAACCGGGGAGGATATTAGAAGGCACTCTCCCGCGGCGCTAGACGAAATTTGTCAAACAACCCGGCGGGCCCCAATTTGTTCTGCTGCGTATCTTTACCACGTTGAAGGAGCCGTAGGTGGTTCTTCGAGATCCTTTCGCTGCACGATCGGTGGATGATCGTTATCCTTGCTACCATATATCTTATTACTAGCTTATTAAAAGATTACGAGGATTAATTTCGCGTTTCTAATTTCGATTTCGTTTATCAATGTCATGATATTGATTGGTACCTTTGTTCACAGCGAGGAAGACGCGTGCTACCGTGTTGATTGACTTTTTAATTCATGATCAAGGTGGTGTCGATTGGGTTGGTAGATGGTAAACTTGATATTAAATTTTTGGAGAGGAAGTGATAATCCTTTAAATTTGAAGTTGAAAAATTAAAAATCAATTTGTAAGAAAATAACATCAACCGGGAAGAAGAATTCAGGCAAAGAAATAATATACGTACGCAAGCATACGTAACCAGAGGGGCGTAACGCTCCACGTTACTTCAATTTGCATGGTAGCAGGTAATCGCGTTCCCAGAACTAATTTAGCCATATCAGACCGAGGACACGGTCCGTGATCGTGAGCCAGATAACATTGCAGATGATTATCGGACGATGCGATTTCTTGCTCACCGGAAACCGTAAGTAAACGCGCTAAGCCCCGCGTCAGATGGCCGCCACAAATTAACAGCGTATTATTTACCGCTTGACACTGTCATAAACCCGTTACATTTTCAGACGTTCATCCGTGTAATCTCATTGTATGATAATCCTTCGCGAAATATAGAGAATAAAAGGAAGAGTTAAAAAAAGAAAAAGGAAAGAAAAAGAATATCATTACGCAATTCATCTTCTTCTGAATCCATTCATAGGCAGAAACCATAGAAAAAGTAAGCGCTATGATATACGTGAAACATTATCCAAGAAGAAGATAACGTTCCCAGATTCTCATTCGATTACGCCACAAATTAACAGAAATTAACGAGCAACATCGTGCGACAGATATTATAACGATTCGAGAAAGAATTGTGTTAAGCTTGACAATTTATTTTATGATGCTGCTTTGTAAATCTAGATAAATCCGGATGTGTAACAATCGTTTACGTCAGAAACGCACGAAAAGTGTTATCGGCAAAATGGACGTGACGGTTCATTCGTCTCAAGGACAATTTATACAACTTCCACTATCCGAGGTGAAACTTTTCGAGATACACGGGTGAACGAACTCTGTAAGTTGTTCCTCTTCTTGTTCAGAGTTTTTAATTAGAGAATTTCTTTCGGCGAAGGATCGTGGTTGAGAAAGCTTCTTTGCCGATCCTTGTACTGCAACTGTCAAGCACGATTGTCTAGGACAGGGAATGGCATTGGTATAACTGTTCAGCTGAAAGAAAGACGAATAGAAAATATTTGAATTTCTTTTAGGCGGTTTCGCGTCACTCGATACCACAACTTGCTTCTTACCATCGCGATCCAATTGATTCCTGGAAGGTAACTGTTATGATCTCCACTCGTCGTTACCGCGCTTCTTCGCTATAGATATAGGTTCTATGCTTCTTTTCGAAAGAGCATCGTCGAGATGATTATTTGCTTCACCGGCGATAACCAGTGTCAATTCTTCCGACATCAAAGCTTCCTCGTGTTGAGAAATCTTCCCGATCCCCGGCCACATCTCGATCCCAAGGGTCTCGTAATGAGATTAACCTTTTCGAACACTTTTTTTCCATCGAAGAAGTCGTCCATCCAAGAACTTCCGTCGGAGGATGATCACTCGAGTACCTCGCGTTCTGAAAATTATGCGGCCGCACCGGACCGTGTATGCACGTGCAGCTCGCGTTTAAATCGTGTAAGCTATCGGAAAAGATCGTTACCAGGAACCATAAGAGCTCAGGCCACGTCGGCACGAGACACACGGGGATGAATCTTCAAGAACCGGGTTAGCAACGACCGTTGAGCGGCCAATGAAGTGCAAGCCGGGGATCCAGAGACGAGGCAGTTTGCCGGAGAAAACGGCCCGAGCACCCACTTCCAGAACCTCTAAAACACTTTAAAGGGGAATGAAGCTAGTCGTAAGGGAATATAGACTATCGTTGTACCTGGCGTAACCACAACGCAGCAACTCTTGGAAGCGGCACCATCGGCCTGGTCCCAGCCCTGGAATACCTTATCCATTAGACTATTATTTAGACAATGTCTTAAAGGCCAGTGCGGCTGAACGGCCACGGTCTGTACTTCGCCTGCGGCCAACTTGTAATTTGAAAATTACCGCGGGGTACCCTTCACCCGCGTGAAATTAATATATCCGATGCTTTCGAATTATTTGAACAAATTGCGGTCGAAAGGTACGTGTCCACTTGAGAGTGAAATTATAGCAAACTTCTCTTGAAAGTATTTATCACGACTGGATATTGCGTTGAGGATAATTATCTGAAAAAGAGAATTTTCTAAATTAATTCCGATACAGTTTCGTATTCTGAGAATAACTGTCGCAAGAGTCGATCGATGAAGAGAAATATAATTACAATTTGTGAATTAATAATAAAACTTTCGGAATAAAGCTATCGTCCATTTATGAAAAATTTCAAACGTTGCTCTTAAATGAACACACAGTTTGAAAACACATTTGAGAGCAATTGTCTGAAGAATCTTTCAAATGTGTCTGAAGACTAACTACGAGATCAAGGATCTCGTGCGTTTTCAAGCTCGTTACGCAACGATAACGGAGCAATGATAATCGATGGTATACGTCGATCTATTCGATGTATATACAGTTAGAAAGAAGTAGCAGAATCTATGACAAAAATCGTATCGGCATAAATTCCATCGGCTCGCGGAGAGTTAATTACAGCCGCGAGTGTTCCTCCTAACGAGGCAACCGTGATGAAGCGTAAATAAAACCGAGGCAGCCGAGAAATTCGCGTAATCCTGTGCGTTGGCCGATGAACGTGCGATTAAATTCCGATTACTAAATAGAAGTGGAACGTAAGGTTAATCGTAGTCAGGAGAAATTAAGTGACTCGACTGTAAAATTGATTCCTATATATATATATATACATATATGTACATTGAAATGAATAAACGATTCTTCTCTCTCCACCAAGTTATACCACTCGTCGCGTACACGCCGTATATACAACGTTCCCGGGACATGATTAAGCTCTTCCGATCGCGGAGGTCGTGATCACGAGTCGGCCGATATACGTATGCGCTCGACTCGAAAATCAGGGCAAGCCGCTTCTTCTCGCGGGAACGTCGCGAACCTACGTCGATATCACGAGCGGAGCGCATCGTCTTCTCCTACATTCCCAAGGAAGGTAGAGAGGAATCCGTTTCCACGTTGTCAACCTTCGATCGAACATCCCGACCGGCGATAACCCAAATCTATCCATGCATCTATCCACCGGATGAAGTTAAGCCGTTGGAAACTCCCATTGATCACCGTGTTGGGTTCGCTTAACGAGAGTGACTAAGAATAGACGACTCGGGGTACCTTGGACAACGGGGACGAGAGGAGAGTGGCAACGAGACGGCGGTGGAGTGAAGAGACGGAGAAGAGCGAGTAGGCAAAGGGAGCCGGGTTAGGTAAAGCACAAAGGTAAGAGAGAAGGGAGGTAAAAATGTTTGGAGAAAAAGAAAAGGAGATGGAGGTGGAGGGAAGAAGGAGAAGGATGGAGAGCGGCGAAGGAGTCGAAAGAAACAGGAGGAGAAAGAACGAAGGGGCGGGAAGGGAAGAGGGAGTGGACCACGTTGAGGTCGCGACCTGTAGCCCGCAGGCCCCAGTGAAAGGCCCAACGGCGATCCGCATCCGCGGGGCCCTGAGCGATCGAGACGGCTAGCCTTACGAGAGAGCGAGCGAAACCGAGACGGACGGCGAGCCCTGTGCTAAGGCACCGTGAGCCGTTTCTTAAGATCGCGTTCTTCTTAGCGAGCCCACTGCCATTATGGCGCACTTAAAGTGGCAATCGTGTGGAAGGCAGCACCGCCGCGCAATAGCCACGAGTTGCGCAACCTTCGGTGACCCCACCCTGCGAAACTGAACCGTGAATCGAGTTCGATGAAGAAGCAAGTGGTTCTACGCTAGATAACTAATAAATCGTTGATAATAACTAGCTGGATGGCGACGAGTGGATATGTTGAACCAGAAGATCTGTAAGTACAATGACGTAGATAATATATGAATTTGAAGAAAAAGAAATGAGTTGTAAAAGGAATTGTACTTACTTATTCATTGTTTTTAAAGATAGAATTGCATTGGTTACTGGTAATTATTATTAGTAGTGTTATTACAATGTTTTATTGTAATTTTTACTGCAAAATAATATATATTAATATCATGTTGTATGGTATAATGCAAAAAAATGTAAAAAGCAAAGGTAATTAATCAATAACAAAACTTACTTTTCTGTCTAAAATGCTTGCTTTGCTTTTCTCGATATTATTCGATTTGTAATAGAGCACTGGATAGAAACCTTCTGTACAGATATCCCTTATGCTCTTCATCGCAGTCAAGTTTCTCTCGGTGGCTGGGGGTCCCAACAATCACGGATACAGCTTTGATCGAACGATAATTGGATAGATTACGCGGAACCTCCTCCAACTCCGATAGCATCTCGTTTATGCGCCCGTTTTATGTGTTATACTGCCCGTGGTCCTCCATAACGTATACTTGGCTACAATACGTTCACGTTGGCCCAGTACCTGTAAACACGATACAGTGGTTGGTATGGGAATTTTTTCCTCGTTTGTTAATGCTTAAGAACCATGGAAAATAATCGTTAACTACTTAACTTCCGATTCAGCTCGCTGCTTTTGGCACTTCTACTTTCTCGTTCATCACGAGAAACATTTTTTGATTATTATATATTTAGACAAAATGTAAGTAGATCGATCACTCATATGAAGCTAATTGAAAAAACTTTCGTGCAACACGCGAATTTAATTAAGTTTCATTAAAAAGTTTCGAATGAAAGATTTCCTTAGTTATTTCTATAAATATTTGGAAAGTACATGTTAATACTTTGTTTATTTGTAATTAATATTCTACGTATTATGTTCTATACACGAATAAGAAAATATTTAAAAATATTCAAAAAACAAGGTACTTTGGCACGAAATCAGACGTAGCATACGATTAAAAATACACAGATTCTTCGGAATAATTCGTGCGAAATAGTAATTTTAATTTTAGCGATAAGAAAACCAACCATTCCGTTGCATTCGAGTCAAGACTCGTGAAAACTCATGGAGAAGGTGTGATCACGCGATCGCATAAAATTTCAGCTGCCGTATCCTACGATTTAGACACAGTTGTCTGCAACAGCCATGAATCTTCGTGAAATTCTAGAACTTTTAATATTCTTATTTTCGATGTAGTCGATGTATATCTGATACGATGAACATCAGCCTATCTAAAACTTCGAGAAAGAAAGAAAATAAGATTTAAAATACGAATCGAAAACATCAGGACGATCAAGATCAAGGTTACGTAACTAAAACAGGTCATTTGTTCGACTAGGTGCTAGTTTCCATTAGTTCGCGATAAAATCGAGGTGATGCGGAATCGATCATGCGCACGAATGAACGCGGACAAGAAAAGAAATCTTCTTGTGAAAAAGCAGGGATTGTTTGCTATAGACTAAGGTAATAATGCGATCATTGATTCGAGCGACCGCGAACTGATTTTTATCCATCAATATAGAGACCAACGACTTCAGTCGTAGATTTTATAGTTAATAGTTAAATCCTTATAGTTAATTATACGATAATTATACGATAATAAATTGAAATAAGATTGAATGATTAAAATAGAAAGATGATAATTACCAGTTGTCTGATGTTTGACAGGTTATGTATATCTATTCAAGAAGGAACCGAAGTTTGCCACCCAACGTTCGATAGATCAGTATAATCGATTCTCGTCTTGCATCTAATTCTTGCTTGTTCAGTGTGATTCGATTAAATCAATGGTTTCAATTACACGGTAGTGTTAGGTTTTAATTAGTGGTCTAGAAGATGTGAAGTGAAAGATAATATAAACTACCTGTATACAATAGGTTTATCTTTACATAATTCAATCAGTGAAACGTGTCAACAAAGTTTTAAATCAAGATAGACTTGTCGATGCGAGTGAAACATCAATTGGCTGCCATCATCGAAGCAAATCTCTGAAGAGTGTAAAACATGTAAGTATTTTTATTCATGCTATAAAGCCGAGTTTATATTAATTACTTTAACTCGTTCAAAATCTATATTTCAATCGAATGAAATAAACTTTTGATCATTTATTTAAAATTTGTCCATTTTTCTATATTAAATATTAATATATCTATCCGATGGCGCCAACTATAGTTGATCATACGAACAATTCATTGCAATTATCAATATGGCTGAACCGTTATACAATATGGCTAATTGTCTAATGGTGTCCATTACTCGTTAATCGTATAAATAATTCAAGTTTATTCATACATGAAAAAACTTTTAACTAATTAAATGCGGCTTAATGTGATCGATCGATTAGATAACCAATAAATTTCGGGTCATTCGAACGAAAGAATCAGTAATTTTTCGAACAATAATTACGCATCACGTTTCTTTCTTTCTCATCTCGGTGAGCAATAATGTTTCGGTGGTTTGGCGCGAAATCGTGTAAACTGGAACGATCGTACACACGTTGGAGAAAAAGAAGCAACGTACGAAAAAGCGATAAGAACCGCCATGATTCCTAGCCGAGCTTGGAACCAGTGTTCTGACTGTGGGAAAACGATCGACTCGAACGGTGAAAGAAGGTTCGTGGACGTCGTAAAAAGCGTTAAACTCGTGATTAGACGCGGATTCGCGCATGCCCTTGCTCGCGTCTGATTCCTCTTTGTATCCAACCCACCATCGTCGTCGATATTCCGGCATCGATCGTTTCTTCTTCTTTCACGCGTTTTTCGCGACCGCCCTCAAGATCGGTGATACCCGATTCTCCCCTGGCACGAGTTCGGTCCACGTTCACGTCGCTTCGAAAAAAAGGAGACGAGGTTGGAGAACGATTTTCGAGCCGTTCAACCCGATCCGCAAACCGTGACCATCCTTAACAGGTTTGATTTAACGCTTCTTTCGTGCGTACAATCAGTTTCGAATGTAATTCCGATCTCTGCCAGCAATTTTTAGTTCCCATTAGTCGATTTCTAGATATTTTTGTATAATTACGTGACTGTCGGCCGAGCTTTCTCGATTAACACATTCAACGCGATAATAAAAATCGAAGCGGATCTCAAGATATCGGCGGATATTATTTTTTGATAAAAAATAATTGTAAAACGAAATGAGAAATGCAACAAAATTCAAAATAATGTGTGCATACTTGTATGCGAAACGATACGTGAAAACTTTTTTTTATTTTTTACATATTTTGTTCATGACGCGTTGAATGTGTAAAGATATTTATACATGATTAGGAATACCATTGCAGGATAAAAACTGTGTCCGAAGAAATTGCGAGTCCCACGGAAATTCAAGTGTTCTGGATGAAAGATTTTGCGATCGTTACCATGAATATCCCGCACGGGGAACGTAACGCAGGCAAATTGGAGATGTTTTTTTGTAGCCTCGTTCCGTTCGTACGAGGATGGCTACAAAATATCGAATTAATAGCGACAGACTCGTGTTTAGTATCGGTGATTGTAATTTAGTGGTCCAGTAATGAAAGACACAGCGGGAGCACGCTGCTCGATGGAAGCGCACTGTTAATTGCTGGTCAAAAGTAGGAAATAGAATCGTGTCTGAACGATTCCACGGATCATTAAGTGCGAACTGTGTCGTGTAAGATATTCAATATCCTCTCGGTTCTCGACTCGCGCGTCCTCGACTTCCGCAAATAAGCTTCGCGAGTAGAGATTTATCCCAAAGGGAAGACGCGATTTGTAGTATCTTGTATTATATTCGATAAGGAATACAACTATTGGGAGAGTTCAATAGTCGTTAAACTTGAAGGATCAACACATTGATAACGAAAGACTATTGTAAAACATGGAATCGTTTTAACGATTGCGAATAAATCTCTTCGAGTACTGAAGAATTCACTTATCCAAGATTCCAAGTATAGAATCAATAAAGAATTTATTCGTTAAAAGAAAACCGTCATCTGACATTTTCTCACATTGTGCTTAATAGAATTTGTACCAATCTCACAGTTTCACGGATGAGTCTCGATTTAATATTTTTCACGTGGACAATAAAAAGCTGGACTGTATTTGAGAAATTTATCGCGCGTGCTTACACGGTGGGTAGTCGAGGTGAGAAAAGGAGCGCGTAGCCAGCCAGGGGTACGGGGGAAAAAAGACGGAACAAGTAGTCTGAAGCACGTAGCGTGACCCAAACCCGTGACAAATTCATCGTGTCACGCCGTCTCACGTGTTCCAGGGATCGTGGACCACCGTTGAGACCGTAGAACGCAACGCAATCGTGACTCTCGTCATTGATACAATTTAGAAACGCGATCATTAACGCTCCATTCGTTAACGTACCCGATCACGCGTGACTTTCTTTTTTCACACATTTCGATTAATTTTCAAATTTACAATTTAATTAGCAGAAAATTAACTCGAGTCAAAAATTCCAAAAGAATTGATCATTGAGATTTTCCCCTACACAGATATCGACACACGATATCCTTTCCTTAACTCGATCTCGAATTTGTTCCTCGTTCGTTTCTGCTTTCTCTGAAACATCGAAGATCCTGCTCGACTCATCTTCCTCCGTTAATCATGCATCGTCCCTAAAAGGCCTTCCACAACGGTTGCACCACCAGGCCCCCATTCCAACTTTATCTTCCTCCAATATCATCCAACACGTCACCCATCGATCAGTCGATCTCTCGATCTGCGAGCCCCGTACATGTAGTAGTTCATTTCATGCTGACCCCTTTCCAAATTCTAGATTATCATCCGTCGGCCAATTCGTAAACAACCATCTTTAATGTTGTATCGTTAATACTTTCGAATTCGAAATTTGAACGAAAATAGAAATATTTGGTGATGGAAGAAATACCGAGGTAAGAGAAGGGTATACAGGATCGATACGTCACAGCAGGGTTCGTCAGATAGCATCTTAGTTAACATCCTCGACGTAGATGATATCTGCGTAGCTCAAAGCCACACGAGCCAGTCTCGTCGTTGTCCACTTATCGATCCAATATTCACAAAGCTAAACTTTTGAATATTACACACGAATTTATCGACTCTTCTTCGCGTATAGATTTTTGTTTTACTCTATCCATGGTGTAACAGGGTGAGTTCGATGAGAGAAAATAGGATGATCGTGATCACCGTTAAATTTTAATATACACGTGTGGATGATATAGATAAAGAGTGTTCGAAAGAATGCAAGGAATGAATTTGATGAAACGATTAAATGAAAATATAAGCAGGCTCTTGTTATCCATTCATTATCATTCCTTCATGGTTGTTAGGAAATTTTATCACAATTTTATATGTATTCATCTTGTTGAGGATCTTGTTGGACGCGTTCCTTCATCCCCTTAATTCAAAATTCTCGACATGATTAAGTTAGGTTAATATCTGTGGATAACTCGTAACTTACACGTTTTCCACTTTCATAAAGACCGCTCCCGTTGTTATCTCATTTCCTGCAGTTTCTATTTATATCCAACACACATTTATTAAATCTTGGGAATTAATCGCGAGGAAAACACGCGAAACTAAAAAGACGGAAGCCGGCCAGCCGCATCTGATAATTCGTTGCGCCATCCGCCATTTTGACCTCTCTTCGTGTGGGTATTTCGCATTCCCTGAAATGTGTCTTGCCATTGTCTTCGAACGTGGTTATTAAGATCTGTTTACAAGTCGTAATACACACCATGGAAACGAGTGGTTAAATAAAAAAAAAAAAAATTTCTTTTTCTCTCTCTATCCATCTCTCGATCTGATTTCGTTCAATTTTAAATTAGAATCTCATGGATAAAAATTCACAAAAGACACTTTATTACACATTATATAAATTCTCCAATACTTACGGATAATTGTTAAATTTTTGTACGCAATTTTTATCTCAACATCTTAACATTTTTAAAATTTTAAAACCGTACTGGCTCACGTACTTTATCTCTCGACTCATTGTGACGTCTCGCGGCACATGTTACGGGACTTTCGAAACACTTCCGCGCGTTCGACGAGTTTGCTAATTCTGCCCCCATTTTTCACCGTTTTTTAACAACGACACAGATATCGATTGCTGAGATTTCTCACCGGACTGTATATACCCGATCAAATCGTTTCGTAACGCGGAGGATTCACAACGAGTGAATCGTACGCTTGAATCAATTTCGTCATCCGATGCCAAGTCCGGCATCTGGAAAAGTTGCAACAACCGGAGCCAGGGCATTCCGGCGTCCCAGACAATTACGGGCATCGATCGCCTCGGTTACGCCTACGATCGTTCTCGTTACAAAATCATCGGTCAGAGAGATTAACAAAGGGTTCGGAAACTGTTTTATCTGTTCCCGATCTCGGGGCAATAAAAGTCCGTCGAGGGTGCCCCCTCCTCCCCTCCCCTTCCTCTTCGAGATAGAGGAGAAAATCTCGGCGATATCCAACCTCTCTGATTAAAGTAATCTCTTATTGTGGGAACACGAGATTTTTGCCACGATCTTATTCTATTACGTGCAACGGAATTCCAAAAATATTTTTCAATTCGAAAATAAGTATGGGCTCTTCGTTTGCATTACATGTATATTCATCAATATTTTTATATACTTATCAGAAATCAATATTCATTAGAGGAAGGGATTCGTTTCGATTTTTAGTGTTAATATATTTGTCGTGTTAAGTTTAAATTTTTCTATTATTTTAATGGATAAAGATAGATAGAAAGTATCGTGTCGATCATTGTCTTTTCGCCGTGCTAGACATGGGTCGTCAATCCTATCAAATCTTGAACTGTTCCTTTTATATTTATGTGTCATCGTGTCTCGAGTTGGATATGAAACGATCACCGATCGAAAATTAACGGAACGGATCCGGCACGGCCACGCTCTCGATCCGATAATAGGATCGTTACGTAAAAATACCTTCCTTTCTCTTCTTCTTCGTCAAGCTTTAAAAATGATATCGTTGTGTATATAAATTATGCATATAATTGTACGGTATAATCTCTGGCTAATAATAAGAAGTGTATAAGTCATACAAATCATTATTGGTTTGGTTATTAAGAATCGTATAGGCTATCTCGTAACGAATTCTTCGTCACGTCTATATTCCCCGTATCCTCGTGATTCCGCCATGCTTTCTAATTGTTAATATCCACGAGATGGACGAGGCACGAGGAACGTGACGCGTCAATTTCGAGCGGTAAATTTCATCCGCGTAAAATTAGTCTCGAACCGATCTTTTAATTAACATCGTAAGAGCATCGATTAGAATTAAATTAATAACGTGAAATATTTCGATGAATATTCCTACATCTGCAATTTTTTTTGAAAAATTAAAGATTTTCTTCGATCTTCGGTAACGAAAAATAAAATCCAATCCAAAATCCCAGTGCAACGATTCAGGAACAGTCCCCGATTCAGAACCGCAATCGTCCACGTAGCGAAAACTCCGTATCCGCCTTCGTTGTTCCCCTTCGACACGGTGGCAAGAACCCACATCAGCGGCTCATTTATTCAACCGGTCGACGTGGAAGTCGCCTACCAACGGTGGCCCCGTTCCACCCTCTTCCACCTATCCTCCTCGTCCCCGCCTTGCTCGAAACCCCGTTGAAAGGGGCGAGGGGGCGCCAGGACGGCGAGAAGACGTGGCTCATTACGCGGCACGGTCCCCTTTTATTGTTCATTACCGTAATGAGCGGCCCGAGCCTCTGTGCGTTGTCGCATTTCGGATTAGCCGGCGATCAATTAACAACGGCCACGGCAAACAGGGGAGTTAGGGTAACCCGAAACTGGGAAATAAATAAAAGGAGGGGGGAGGGAGAGACGTCTCTCGTCTCTCCTCTAGTCTTCGCGAGGAGGGGAACGGGTTGGGAGGGATAGTCTCGGGTTGGGGGGGAGGCATATAATCGGCACCGAATTCGAGAGAATGCGAGACACGTGTATTAATTTCACGGGACGGCTCGTAAAACTCGTGCCTTTACGATTCTAGCGCAGATACCAGGCGTGCGTTGCCTCTCCGTGCTGAGCGTCGGCCAGTCGGACAGGTAGGTACAGGTTGGTTACAGGTAGAGGTGTATCCGATATGCTGCCCCGAACGTTTATTTAAAACACCTTTTCCACCGTGGGGCTCCGTGAGTAATATTACCACGCTGATACTTGTGTGGATCCTCGTTTTTACCTCGTGCTTACCTTCTCTTATTTTCGTCCCAAGTTCTTCTTTTTTTTTTTCCTCCTCCCCTTCCTTTTTCTTTTCTTTTCGCGTCTTTGAGGTGAAATTTAAGGGAGGCGAAGAGGAGGCTTATATATATATATATATATATATATATATATATATAAGAAATATGTAATGGATCGATACGTTTATCACGATATTTTCAAAGAAATTTGCATCTACTTATATCACGAGTTGTGGTGGTATCGCGGCAAGAAATGAACGCATCGCAGAAAATTCCATTTAAATTCGACGATTGAGAAGCGTAAGAAGAACGAGCTAAACTTCTTTCGCGTTAAACGTATATTATTATACCCTCCGCAACGTGCACGCATACAATCGAGATCGTATCATCCGCTTTTCATAATGGGAGAAAAACATTCTAAGAATCTTTAAGATATAAGTATTTTCTTCGTTCGCTTCGAGATCGGGTATATGTTATTTTAGAAAAATTTATCACGATTGCGAGATAAATTACGAGTAACGTAACCGCAAAAACAAAAAAAAAAAAAAAAGATACTAAGATAATCGAACGAAGATAATTCGAATTTACTCGAATTTCCATAAAATTATCAGGTACGCTAATTCGATCTCCGGATAACCGCCTCCCACTCAATTAATCTCGAGCCTCGTTCAAAGCCTCTTCGACAAGAAACGCAAGCCGCTTCTTTTTTACCTCCCCTCCCCGCTTCTTTGTTCCAATACCGAGCGGAAATTACGTATTTTGTCGGCCCGATTTTAAAAACAGTTATAATTTATCCGCGAGTACGTTCTTGCCGCGTTGTTTTGCACCTCCTCCGTTCCGATCGTTCCTCGAGCAGTCCATCGACGTGCCATCAAACGTCGGTCGAAACGGTCTCGTGAGAACTCGTCGATCGAAATCCGGCCCGGCGAATTTCTTCCTGTCGGTCTAATCCCTCGGAACGAAGAGGGACGACGCATCGCCGTGTAACGAGAGATCGACGCGTGTTTTATCACGAATCATTCCTCATCGTTTCCCTCCTCGTTTTCGAATCGTTCCTTTTTTCGCGGCGAGGATTTCTCGCGCGCGCGCGCGCGCCTTCTTTACGACGCCAATTACTCGATCGGGGGAACGGTTGCCGGGGATATTGGACGACGTTGGGTTCCCGTTACTTGGCCAGGCAATCATGCAGTCCGATTTGCCCTCGAAATCGAATCGAAGCCGCCTCTGACTTCCCGTGGCCGTCTGTTATGTCAATAACAGTAACCGCGATTGAATGGAATCGGTGAAAGGGCCCTCGGTGGGTAAAATCGGTCGCTTTATTCTTTGTCTTAACTTCCCTTTTCACTTTTTTTTTTTTTTTCTTTTATTTCGTTATTCGTATTAATTATTAAGGATCGATAAAAATTATACAGAATTTTAAAATTCAGATTTCCATCCACGTGTTTTTCGCTTCGTAAAAAATTATATCGTACGATCTTGTTTTCGTTTTATAAAATATAAAATATCTCTTTAGATTAATTATTTCTCACGTATTTTCTTCACGTTCTTCTTCGGTTTTTCTTCACAAAATGGAAAAATCGCATTGTTAGCATAAAATACCAAGAGGGTACAGGTTAAAAGTTAATACTTACATCGATAAATACGTTAAGAAGTTTCTTTTATAAAATCCCAGATTCACGGTTTATAAATATGGAGGGAGAAAAATGGTTACACCAGCGCCACTCGATGCATTCCCATTATGCTATCCACGATTAACGCGTTCCCCAGAGTGGTTCAATCGGATGCAGAGCGTAATGAAGAGAAACTCGAAGATCGATCTCCGCCGGTTCGGAACCCGTTTTCTCCCCCACCAAACCCTCCATTGTCTAATTTATTCGAATGATCGTGTAAAGACCATCTCCCTGTATAACGTGCACCTGTAAACGCGAAACCTGTGGGGAGGAACACGGGTACCACAAAGCGTCTCGCTAATAATCGACGCGATCGGACTCGTAAAAGCTGCCGAACGAAAACCGGGCCCCCACCACCGATTCCAGACTCTCTCTCTCTCTCTTATCCCCTCCACCTTCTTCTTTTTTTCCACGTCCCATCTCCGACCTCGGCCGACCTCCTCGACGTTTCATCCTTCGTGGACCCACGCCTCGAGAGTGATCTTTCGATCGCCGCCTCCAATAAATGCAATTAATGATCTGTCACGTTTGATCCTTGGCCAACGATCGGCTCGGGTCCTGTTTCAACGAGCCGACCGCGTACAGATTTTCGATATACGTATGTGTGTGTGTGTATATATATATGTATCGTGTGCCCAGACCGTTTTTATAGGGTTAGGCGTGAAGGACGAGAATTTTTATTTCGATGGATAATCGGAATCGAGATTTCGAGAGAAAGGGTGGGGGGAGGGATACGAAGGATACGAAGGGTGGAGAATTCGTTGTTTTGCGTCACAGAATGATCTCTCCGGCTCGTGTTTCGCGATTCGTCATCGCGATGCTTCGTGGATCTCGGATAGGATATCGGCCCGATCTAATCGACGCCTCATTAAGGATCTACCTAACGTCGCTCTGGTCAACTTGCAATGCTGAGTCAGAGGTTCTCATCCCCTATTCTTTGTTGGAAAAGAAAAAAAAAAGGAAGAAGCGTTTCTTGTAGCAATATATCTCTCTGATTTAGAGCTTAAAATTATGAATGAAAATATATATAAAAATCTACTGTTATAATTATATACGAAATACAAATTATAGATTGGTTGCAGCGATATCGATCTTCGAAGAAGCGACTTCTCTAAATAAAAATAGATCCAACTTCATCGACCGTTTACTTCTCACACAATTCATGCTCCATTTCTGATTGTATCTGGGGCACCGATCTCGGCCGATTTACTATTTCTCGAACGATCGACGATCGGCGCAAATCTTTTGGCCGATACGTAGAGGTTCAACGTCCCCGTGTAATTACCGCGAAGTGGTTAAAGACGGACGACACGTAACCATGGAGCGAGAATTGCGGATCGAACGGTCACGTAGCGATTGAAGAAGAAGGTGGCAATCGAGACGATTACGAAACGATGAAAACAGAGGAGAAAAAAAATGTGAAAAGGTAAAGAAAAGCATAAAATCCGCGGGAAAAAGTCGATCTCGAGGTAGAAGGGACGACACGATTGAAAGTTCCGTGACTCCTCTCCTCATTGAAGAGAATACGCTTGCCTCTTTTTTTTTCGTTCCTTCGTTGCAACTTATCTTGATGAATTCTGGTCAACATGCTTGGCAAGCATTCTTGGCAAGCACGCTTGCCAAGAAATAATACACAGTTTCCTCGAAGGAAGGACTCGTCATTTCCTATGTGACGTGCATTGTATTTTAGATGAATTGATGATGTTAAACGTGTAGTTTCATCTGTTAAATTTTGGGTTTATATTTGTTAGAATGTGTGTTGAAAAATTTTATCACCGAGAAAAAGAATTATACGTTAGATCGATAACTTTTTATCGGATCGAAAGGGTCCGTTGACACTTACACGATAACAACACCGCCCACACGTAATAGTTAAGCTAGCTCGGTAGCTAGACAAATTGAGCTATGAAATTTTACTTTATGTTATCTAAATCTGTCCTCTTTCATCTGGATAATCCTATCTTTAAGTTGTTTCCAAACAATTAAATTAGATAGCAACCTAGGGATCCCTAATTATATTAGAAATCCCTAGATAGTTCATAAACTTAATTAACAAATTCTAGACATTCGGATGTTCAAATTTTCCATACATCCATCGTGAATAGACGTATATAATAATTTAAACGAAATTAACCTAGGGATCCCTAATTATATTAGAAATCCCTAGATAGTTCATAAACTTATTTAACAAATTCTAGACATTCGGATGTTCAAATTTCCCATACATCCGTCGTAAATAGACGTATATAATAATTTAAACGAAATTAAAAGCATTCGATATATTATTTTCCACAAAGAAATCAATGAAAAATCACCGACCACCTCGCGATCGAGCCACCAACGCGTTGCAAAATCAGATAAAACTGACTCACGTCAAAATGCAATATTTTCGCGCGCGACAACACCTTTCGGGACGACGACACCTGAACGTCTCCCACGAGAGCTTGGCCTCGCATGCCCCTCGTCCTTTCCTCCCCTACGTCCCATCCGGTTTTTCTTCTCTCTCTCTCTCTCTCTCTTTCTTTTTCTTCCTCCCCTCCTTCCCTCTTCCGCCGCAACGACCAATAATCGTAACATCTCCGTGAGGAATTCCAAAGATCCGTGGTGCGTCCGGCCTCGTCTCTAATGAGAAAGCTGTCCACCGGCCTATTCCAACCCGACCCACCTTTCCTCGTCCTTCCAAACAGTGTGAACGCTCGGCCACCTACCAGATGATTCATGCTCATGCCCATCCACGTGGAAAACGAGGCAGTGGATGGAGATGGAGCGCGATCGGGGCGCGCGGATACGCGCGTGTCACACACCGGCTGTGACACGGATCCGCTCGTTGGAGCCGCCTTTTCCCCCTAGCCTCGTCAACTTTGGAAAAAAGGAGCATCTGAAACCCGTTGCACGTCGAGAGGGGTCGAGGTTGTGGATTAATATAGAGAGCAATTAGTCGCGATGATCTTTCGTTCGTTCTATCCTAGCGAATGCGATCGAGGCGAAGTTGATGGCGGTAGATTATAGGGTGGCAACTTGTCGTGTGAACTTCTCTCTCTCGTCTTTTAGGATTGCGCAAGTTAAGTTAATTTATACGTGAGATTTCACGTTGAGACAAGATTCATTATTTTTTTTGTAAAAATTTTCTTTTTATCATCGCAGCGTATGTAGAAAATGATGATGAAAATAGATATATTTGTAATTATTGTATAAATAGTTACATTTGCTAATTTTTTATATTAACCAAAGATAATTGTGCATATTATAAAAAGTTTTATATTTTTCCCATACCGTGTAAAATTAATATAATCAAAATCTGTTGAAATGGCGATCGATTAGAGTAATCTTTCTCGTTCCAGCAATTGATATTAACAATCGATGATTGAGATGATTTAACTATCTTTTAGAGAATATTATTCGTGAATTATTCTATTAATTCTCTTTCTGAATCTAACAAAAGCCAAAACTTTCTTTCAAGCCAAAATTAAAGCATTCGCACGTTTACCTCTTCTCGACCCTTCTTGTTCGCGTTAACGATAGCTCTCGCGATGTCCAAAGCCTGGTAAAGTGCCAGTATCCGCTTACACGGGATCCACGCGGGTTTCGTGTTAAAAAATAGTAATACCACAATTGGCCTCGATTACCGGGATCGTGTTCACGACGAACGATGCCTTTAACCGCCGCCGAAATTTCGCGGGCGTCGGCGTTGGCCGGGCTTAATTTTCGTCCATTCGAAACAGGCGCCCGATAAGAATTATCGTATTAGCAGCCGTGCACTCGTTCAATCGAGATAAACGCGGGGGACGAGAGAATGGAATAAATAGCAATCGGCGGGACTCTCTCCGATCCGACAATCTGTCGCTCGCTTCGAACATCTGTCGCGACTATTTGTCGAATTATTCCACCTCGAATTCTCGATTAATTTCTGAAACCAATTGTACGCCGTTCTTAATTCATCCTTGTATTTTGTTATTTCATTTTTTTTTTTTTTTACAAAAATTGTTTCCAAAAGTATCGATGATATTAGCGTCGCGACGTGGTATTATTTTGGAATGCTTTCAAGTAATTTCTAAAGTCTTGATCGTTCTTTTTTTTTTTTTAATTTTGTCGATGACTTTTGCAAAAGTTCTCGCTACTTCTAACGATGATATCAGCGATTAAATGGCGACAAAATGGCGGGAAACAGGGTCGAGGGCATAGCCGCGGGACAGGTATCGCTCGATTCTTTAAGAGGCGAGCGCATCGTTGGAATTTCTATTGAATGGAATTCCTCGACGCATCCCGCCAAGAATCGAGTTACGAACGCGAAGGTCGTCTATTCTCGTCCCGTGCAATATATAATTGCAATCGCATTTAATTACTTAAACGCGAGATAAACGATTCTCGTATTTATGAACGATAGGATATAATATTTCATATCTCAAACATGAAATTATTGAAACAGATATTATTTTATATGCGTATACTTCTTTATAAAAAAGAAAATAATAATAATAACACAAACAGATATATAATACATTTCTTCTCACCTCGTTCTACTCAACTCGTTCAAAACTCGATCAAAGTTCACTCGTTCAAATTTTCTCAAAAAAAAAAAAAAAAAAAAACCATTGGTTCATCCACGTTCCATTCACAATACCTCTTACAATACCTCGATACCACCGCCGTAAGCCACCAACCGTCCAAAAACCGGTGGTCGTTTCACGTCGAATTACACGAAAACATCGGGGCGGCCTCGTCGAGAAGATCGACGATCGAAGATCACTTGCTCGTCTTTTTGATCGGGGCGCGTTGCGCCCAGTGTCCCAGGGGCGGTCGTGTCTCGTCAACGGGCCACCGGGATGGCCGGTCGTCCCGAGGTAACGACCCGCGGGGTCACAAGAAGAGGAAGGTAGCAATACCCCCCGAGACATCCGCGACGGGAGGAACGCTGGACGAGAGGGGGAGGGGGAGGAAGGGGCTCGCGCACGCCCGAGTCGCGCCTCGGCTTCGGGATCGTGGATCTTCCGTGGAGGAGAAGAGATTCGGCGCAGAGATCGACGAGAAGGTAAAAAGGAGATGTTCGAGCCGAGATTCGATCGGTGGTCCCCGCTCTTCCATCTGTCGATGGGCGCTCCTCGGATCGTGGAGAGAAGCTGGACGGAGAGGCAAGCATCATCTCTCTCTCTCTCTCTCTGTCTCGCGTGTTGCGCGCGTACACATAGTTTTCGAGGGGGGTTGTGTGTGTTGGTGGCGAGGCGAGGAGAAGTTCCGTGTACCGTGGAGTCCTTCTTGGATGAAGGAAGAGGAGGAGGAGGAGGTGCTACAAAGAGGAAGATAAGGATATCGTGATCGATGGAGGTGTAAGAGGAAGAGAGAGAGAGAGAGAGAGAGAAGGAAAGGACGAGCGTGAAACGCGATGAAGAAGGAAGGAGAAGAGAGGAAGTTGAAGAAAGATGAGGAGGATGTGGAAGAAGGAGAGATAGAACAGTTCGAAGAGATCGGGAGTTCTCGAGGAGATGCCAGACTTCTCTCTCTCTCTGTCTGTCTGCGTTGGAAGAGGAGAGTGGACGCAGGCGAACCTCCGATGGACCACCTACCGTTCCTGATCCGATCTTCGTAACGCTCGTCCGTCTGTCCGTCTATCCTCTCCGTTCGAACTCGTCCCCGTCTCGCGCGTGGGGCATTTCGCGTCGCCGTTGCCCCGATGTTCCCATCAATAACGCTTATAATGTCTAATTAATCACAAATTATCTAGATCTAGAGAAAATCGGAGAGAGCGAGTTTGCGTCGATACGGATTGCGGGCCGCGGATGTGTCAATAATAAACAGCGAGCTTTACAGGGCGAAGAAATTCGTGCGCTTATTTGTCAAACACACGAATGAACGGGTGAATGGAATGATGATGAAATCGTCGAGAGAGAGAGAGAGAGAGAAAGAAGAGAGGCGGCCATGTTTCGAGCCGAGTTATATAACCGATTAATTGATCGTCTCGTTAAGAGGCGCGTTGGATACGCGGGGGATTAGCCTCGCCGATCATTAATTTTCCCGTATTTAAAACGCGCCTGGTTCGTTTCGCCCGGATTACCAATTTGCTTTTTCCACGAACGAACCTCGGCCACGAATGATTTATGAAGAGTCACCCGCGTGGACCGGCGATTGAATCCAATCCGAGTGACCGATGAATACCTCTTCTACAAACTGTAAAGGGAGGGGGAAATCATTGTTCGATCTTAACCTACGCTTCCTCCATCGGGGCGACCTTCCACCCTCCACGGATGGGTGTGTATATATACACGCTCGATCACGAGAAATGCGTCGAGTGTGTTTGTGCGCAACAACAATAAGCGCCACCGTGTTCGTCGCCAAGGCAACGAGCTTGCTCACCGTGGCCAATTCTCGTTCAATGATAAACTAAACGTAGGAGGATGTATACGAGCATCCAGGTGTTAGACATTCGCACAGATTACGATAGACCAATCCTCGATGGGTTTCTGGGGAATAAAAGGGACGGAAATTCGAGTTCTGTCGGGTGGTTGTTAATTTTTTCATCTCGAGGAACGATTATATTTAATCGAATTCGCTTCACTTACTTGGCTAGTGGGAATAATGTTGGATCTAATTGATTTGATTAACGCGTATCGCGAGTGAAACACGGAAATTCTTAGTTAGGATTGCATTTCGGAATTTTAGAATCGATCGACTATGGGAACACGCGGGATAAAATTGATTTATCGTTCCTTGAATATTGCCTTCTCGCGCGGATATCCTCTCGAAGAGATGAATTTATTAAGACTAGATCCTCAGTAGGAGATTATTTCTGCAGTTTCGTACGTTCTCAGGGTGTTTGACAAGTGTGTATGATGTATTAAAGTTGGCTCGATCAACACCAAGTTTTCATCTTGCAATTCGCAAAACATGAAATTAATCGAATGTAACCACAATATATATATATATATATATAGATATATTGAACGAAACAGGTGTACAAGCAACAAAATATTAATTTCGCCCATAATCATCTTTTCAACAATTGAATGAAACTATACTATTTTGACCTCGACATTTCAATAATCCTGTTAAATAAGACAAGCTGCTGGATCAAAAATGGTGGAGATCTCGACGAAGAAGAATTCATCGAGCATAATAAAAGTTCTACGGATTATATAACTTTTTTATTAATCCTTCGATCCGATCAATAGTTGATCGATCAATCGTAAACCAGCAAGACTCATGGCCTCGTATCAAAGAAAACGATCTATCGGAAAACCTGTCAAAAGTTTCCAAGAATCAATGTTTGGCGTGGTCAGAAACGAGGGGAATAAAGAGCGGGCTGGTATCCAATTAAATCTGTAGCATGTATCACGGTTATAGAGAGGGCTTTTTTTGCGGGGATTCGGGATCACGCCAGGCGGTCCAAGAAGGCCTACGTTCCCGTGCCCAACACCGTGGAATCGACGCAACACGAAAGGCGGATTGCTTCTCTCTGCCCCTTTCTCTGCCCCCTCCGTCTCTTCTCTCCTGCTCGAGGTGACGATAAAAAGGGAACAATTGGAGGAACGTAGGAAACGGCGAAAAGAGAAAGAGGAGAATCGGGGCGAGGATGGAAATGGCGTAGGGGGAAGAAAGGGAGAAAAGGAAGAGAGAGAGAGAGGGAGAGAGGTACGAGAGTTAATAGAATAAATGACACGCTCGTGGTGGGTATCCAGGATCAATGTCGATCGCGGTGCGTGTCGAATCGTTTCGAGAATTAAATTCGTTCTCTCGTGCCTCGCGTGTGTGTGGGTGTGTATGTGTGTTTACTCGTTGTGTTCACTTTCTTTTTTTATTTCTATTTCTACTTCTCTTTCTCTCCTTCCCACTTCCTTCTACCACTTCCTCCAGATTTCACGCAATACTCGTAAAAATCGGGTCGGTGGTGAAAGAATCGTTGTTTAAAACTGTTTGCGTTCCTCGTTAATTTCTCGCTCCTCGAATATGAGAGTTTTATTTATGTCGCTCGATCTCCTCCTCGACATCCTCGAGATATCTCGTTGTAATTGGCGGGCCGGGAGGAGTCGTCGCTTTTCATTTTATCGCGAGGAAACCGGTTGTTGTCACCGATGGGGAATCATCGACGGCGATGAAACAGGCGGCTTCCTTTTTTTTCTTTTCTTTTCTTTTCTTTTCTTTTCTTTTTTCTGTTCAACGAACGAACACGCGATTACGGGAAATTAATCGAAGGGGGAGGGTGTGAAATCCGGGGACGGATTTATTAATCGAGTTTTATTAATCGGAGAGGGTTGCGCTTAATTGATCGGTGACTCGTCTTCGTTCAATCTTGATCCGAATGTCGTATCTTTTTCTTTCTTTCTTTTTTTTTTTTCGTACCCTCATCGATCTTCATAACGACGATGATCTCGATCTCGAAATAATTTGCAACTTTCTTTTTCGATTCGAAACAGAAACGAGAGAAACAGATTATGGATTCTTCTCGCTTATTAAGATAATCCTTTTACGATCGAAAAGAAGAAAAAGAAGGAACGAAAGTAGAAAATTTAGAGATTTTGGAAAAGAATTTACAGAGAGAAACGAAGCAAAGATGTACAGGGGATACGAGAGTTTAAGTGTTTGTACTTGCCTTGTCTATAAATCCAAAGTACCGTCTATAACACTTAACCCGTATTATAAAAGTTGGAGTCGTAAAAGCTCGTTCTCGCGACTAACATCTATCCACCATTATTATTTAATAGTCTCATTATTGATAAGTGAGAGAAGTAAGCCCGGCCCTGTTACCGTAGAAGCAACGTTTTATTGGCGGCGAGTGGTGGAAAAGAGAGGGAAAGTGACGAGACCCTCCTCTTCTTGCAGCCTCCTTAATGAACAAAACTGTTTAACGCCAAGCTTGATAAGAAGTCAAATTATCTCCGGCCGCTTAGAGCGGCAACCGCCGCCTCATCGTTTCGTTCCTCTCTTCTATACGATACATAACTTCGCTCACCACGAGAATATGTAACGGCCCACAGTGCATGCAGCATCCGTTTATAAATACTCGTTTAATTATGTTGATCTTTAACGGTCCCCAGTTTTATCGGCGTTCCTCCCTTCAACAACAGGTCCTTGGAAACCGGGAACGAGGATCAGAGTTGATTTTGCGCATAATACACGCTATTAAGGTGGAAATTATCACTGATCACGTCATTAGAACCGTTACATCGCGCCTTCGGCATGAGCCTGTTATCGGTTCCGTTCCTCTTATAGTTGCCCCCCCTATAACGCGTAATTGGTTTATTGATTATTGTAATTAGGAATATTGGAATACATCGCGTGGAAAATTATCGCGTGTCTCGAATTAATCGATATCGATGATAAAATTTCAATTTATAAAATTATTCGCAATAAAACTAGAATAATTCTTAAAGCAAATTTTATCTTCGTAGTATCAAAAGATTTGGAAGAGTTAAGGAAAAGCTGACGAAAACTTTCCTTAAAATTCAATTACTAGAATATATATATATTTTAAAAACGTGGTCTCGAACTCAATTTATAAAATTATTCGTAGTACAAAATTAGAATTGACTAATAATTCTCTGATAATTCTTAAAGCAAATTCTATCTTCAGTATCTTCTAGTATCAAAAGATTTGGAAAAGTTAAGGAAAAGCTAACGAAAACTTTATGTATTCCAAAAATGTGGTCTCGAACTCCTTAATAGGCTTTCTAGATATCGATGATGAAATTTCAACTTATGAAATTATTCGTACGAAACTAGAATTGACTAATAATTCTCTGATAATTCTTAAAAACAAATTCTGTCTTCGTAATATCAAAAGATTTGGAAAAGTTAAGGAAAAGTTGACGAAAACTTTCCTCAAAATTCAATTACTAGAATATATATATATATATATTCTAAAATGGTCTCGAACTCAATTTATAAAATTATTCGTACAAAACTATTATTAGTACAAAACTAGAATTGACTAATAATTCTCTGATATAATTCTCTGATAATTCTTCTAATTTTAAAATAAATTCTTTTTTCTAATTTTAAAATAAATCTTCGTAATTTCAAAAGATTTAGAAGATTCAAATATATATATTTTAAAACGTGGTCTCCTTAACAGGGTTAAAACAAAGAAAACGGGGAAGCGCGCGAAGCCCCTCGAAATTAAATTCAATTTAATAGGTTCACCGCCGCTTCCGATCGATGCACGGCACGCTGAAAATATTAACAGAAATTTTCGCCGGGAATGTTGTCCGTCCGCGCCGTGGCTATCCATCCGCGATGCCTCTTGTATATACTAGCGTAATGATGGTTTATGGCCGATGGAGGCGCGGACCCCGTGGCGGCCGTGTTGGACATGCGGTAAACCGCAGAACGCAGCCGCGGCAAAACCTACGGCGGAACAACCGCGGACAGGAATCGCCGGTGGCTTGCGAGACGATGCGCGTTAAGCTTAATTACCTCGTCCCCTGCGTTCCACCCTGGAAGGGCCGCGGCCACCGCCGCGGGGAACCGTCGTAAAATTCGTCGGCCCTTTATGAAATTTTATTATCGGGTGGAAAGCCCGGTTTTCGATGCGGAAATACGATTCGGAGTTTATCGGGTGTCAAAGGGAGGGAGGGGGGATATACATTTGCATTTGTCGATGAATGGTTGGAATCCTGTTCCAAAGGGAATGCGTAATATAGTGGTGGTTCGGGTTATTTTTGGATTGGAAGGTGTTGAGAAATTACGTGGAATTCGAGAAGGGTGATGGATATTAATTTTCGGGATGAGGTAAAAATGCTAGGATTTCGAGATTATTGAATGGGATATCTGGATGTTTTAAAATTGTACAGCGCGATTTAAAATTGACGTGTATGCACACTTTGGGATAAGTTCTCTTGACATATAATTCCTAAAAATAAATTTGCAACAGATAAATACATGCTGGACAAAAAAATTGATACTTTTAATATATTTAACAGTTGATCAAAACTTAAAAAATTCACCAAACAAAATTGTTAAATTCGTACTACTCGTCTCGCATCGAACAAAACCTAACCTCAAAAGTAAAGAATCATCTCTATGTACATTTCAAGAATAGACGAATATATGCTGGACAAAATAATTGATAAGTTTCACTTAATATATTTAACAATTGATCAGACTTAAAAAATTCACCAAACAAAATTGTTAAATATCTCGCGTCGAATAAAACCTAACCTCAAAAATAAAAAATCGTCTTCATGAACGCTTTAAAAATACAATAAACGAATATATGCTGTATAAAATAATTGATAAGTTTCACTTTTAATATATTTAATAGTTGATCAAAATCACAATAAATTCATCAAACAAAATTGTTAAATTCGAACTGTTCATCTCTCATCGAAACCTAACCTCAAAAAATATCTCTATGAACGTTTCAATACACGATGCACGAGGGAAAGGACGAATTGGCGCGAAAAACGTTTGGCCACGAAGAGAATCGTTGATTTATCGTGACGCATTGTATCACTCCACGTAAGCTCATCACCGTTGGGTCCGTCTGGGTTCGTTTGATGGGGAGCCGCAGTTATTGCCCCAGCCGATATCTGCTCCCGCATCTCCGGCTAATGATTATCGACCCCTCTTTATTTTTCTATTCGGCCTTCGTATGCACTCTTGCACTCGCGCTTTCTGCCCGCGGATCGTATCCTCGCGACGTGTAACGAGTCATCGACGAGACAGGCCTTAGCCGAAGTAAGAGACGGGCCATATCCAGAGAGAGGATATCGAGGGCCCGTATCGAGGATCATGACTTTCGGTTCGCGGTGTAAATCAAACGATGTAATAAAGATCGATCGCGAGCGAGTGGGGGATCGTTGCTTCGTGGTGCCCTTTTTTAATCCGTGAAACTCGTGCTGGAGAACTCGTTCGCAACAATGTGATACATTGTGATGGAACGCGATTGTGTGCGCGATAAGAAGGGTGAAGGGAGATGAAGAAAGATTATTTAAGAAGAGATCTGTGTATAAGTGGCTTTTGAGGGAGTTAGATTATCTTGCGATGGGGTAGACTCTGTCCGGATGCAAATGGTTTTTCTTTTATCCTAAGTGATCGGTAATATTATGTTAATTGTCTTAATTCTCCGTAGTGAATAGTGTTTTCTGATGTACATTTTTGCAGTGAAATTAAACTGGAATTAAAGTAATAATTATTATTCTGATTGATTTTAATCAAGTTCAGTTATAAAGTTTTTTTTTATTATATTGTAACGTTTATCATTCGGTACTAAAATGTCCCTAATATCGATGTAACGTGAGTATAAAAATTATCGTGTTGAATTATAAATAGAGACGCTTCACGATTGAATAAAATATTATGGAAATATTATAGCATCGTAAACGATTCTCTAAATACGACACTTCGTCGAAATAAATCCTCTTGAAATGTTTCTCACTCTCCTCGCTCGCATTATTCCCCGAGACCCAGCCAAGATCCGAATGAATTATGTCGAGAAGAAACACGAGGTCGCCTCTGACTGAGGTTGTCAAGCAGAATTTATAAACTTGTATCTGCATTAACATGAATTATAGATCATTTATTACCATTATTTCGGCCGTGATTTCGACGTGATTCCGTTTGACGTAATCTCTTTTATCGTATCGCCGCGGTGATCAACTCGAAATTATAATTAACGATCGTTCGACTCGCAATTCCAAATATCTCTCTGTCGTGACTCGTTTGTTTTTATCGTTTTATATTCACGTCAAATTAACGAACAGATTTAACAGAGTTACCGTACTAACATGCTATCTCCTCTACCATTAAAAGTAGCTCAATTTTCTCACCGCGAATTTCTTTGGAAGAATAATAACGTCAAGTGATTACTACCATTGCTAGATCGTGTAGACGTGTCACGTGACACTATGATCACGTGATATTAGAATATATGACGTCACATTATCCCCACTACCATCGATAAGATGGTTTGATTTCGACGAAAGCAATCACGAAAGGCAGCCATTTTTAATGGAAATCGAATTGAGAGATCGACGAAATCAATGAAATAAAATAATTATTAATAATTTTCTACGTCGTTGCAAAATATGTTCTTACGGACTGTTCCTAGAGACAGCTTCTTGACGAGCTTTGTAAGAGGAGACTAATACACGTGCAAACTTATCGAGTTCGAGGTTAGGATAATTAATAATTCGATATCCGTGTATCGACATTGCTCCCTCGATTCTAAATGATCTCACGTTCTGGATTAGACTTTCAGCGTGCCGTTTCGTGGAGCATAAGATGATAATTGCGTAACACGCGTGTATATACGCACACCATCGTATATCTAGACATTAATAGGATCATAATCCGTTTTAAACGGTAATTTTATCGTTCGAACTGATCTTTATGTTCCTTTTTTTTCTCTCCCCCTCCTTTCTCGAATTTTTTTCGCTGGAGAATCGATCACCACGACTACTACAAGGTGCACGAAAATTATGTGCGTGACTGTTGGCAGAATCAATTCTAGTAAAACGTTATTATTATTCGTCCGGTTTTGATGATGCTCTTTATTGCCTTTTTCGAAACAGTATCCGACATTTCGCTCCGATACCGTTCAGTTGGAATTTATTAAACGTATCGTATATAAAATCTGGCGGACACTAATGAGGCGATTAAAAATTTTTCAAGAGTTGTAATTAACTTTTTTATTGATCGCGTCGAAATTATAATCGTGGGGATAAAAAAAACCATCAAATTCAAAAGAGTAGACGAACGAGCCTTGGAAAAAATTTTAAATTCCTATTAAAAAGAATAACATTCAAATCCCTTCAACGAAACATCCAATTTCCACGATAAGAAACCAATACAATGTCAAGAAAAGTGAGGCAAAGTCACGATAGTTAGACGCATCGTTCAAAGCTTCGTTTTAATTCATCCACGAACGATTCGAGTTTCGATTTCGGGTGATGAAATCCCTATCACGACTATAATTAATAATAACTTCATAACATTCGATCCAACTGGAATCTTAAACTCTCGAGCAACACGATGATTTCTCGTATCGCGTAAAACCAAGTCGAATATTTTCCATCCGTGCGTTCCGCTGATAGATTTCGATGAAGCCCGAGCCGGATGAGAATTAATGATCGCGAATCGTGGGTTACACCGATCACAGCCGATCTGGATTACCCTGCATCGATCAACGGTTCCGTTACGCATCGTGCACGATCGTTTTTCCCGGTCTGCCTCTCTTCCTCTCTCTCTCTCTCTCTCTTTTTCTCTCTCTCTCTCATCTTCTCTCTATCCCTCTCCCCTCTTTTTATTTCTTCTGATCGATTTGGCATTCGTTCACAACCGATTCCACGCTCGTCCGAACTTTGTTACGCTGTCTGAAGGCGAACATTGCGGAAGCGATCTGTTATACACGAGGAGCAAACAGGGCCCGCAACTTTTGGATTCGGTTGGTAGGTGTTTTTGCCCGTGGAACAGGTATACCCTCGCCGGTTAGCTCGCCTCCGGTTGATGGGATTTATGGCTTATGGAAGAGTTTTATTAACTCGTTTTGAATGGATGCAGAATGGTTTTTGCTACAGCTACGTTGTTACGTATCGAAAAGTATTGTATCTGTCGTCTCATTAGAAAAATGGTTGTACGTTTCTTATGGATTCGAAGCTGTTTGCAACGAAGATTATTAACTCGTTTGTAAAGTGAAAAGAAAAAAATTAAAGATCGATATCTTCTCTTTCAAGACGTTTGTAGAGACAGGAATTTTTTCCGTGAGAAGATAAAAAGAAAAAAAAATACACGAAATATTTAATACGAATAAAATCAATGCTTTATTTTTTCGATTCGTGTTCATTTTACGTCAAGTAAAATATATCATAAATAAAATAAGGCCTCGAAGAACAGTTGTAGCCACGAGTATAACACACTTCCATACACAGACTCCGATAGAGCGTGTTCCTCCCATCGTTACACCAAATTTCCAACCCCCAAGTAACACAATAAAAATTGTCTCGTTTCGTTAGACTCGAATCCCTTATAGATTTTCGAGTGGCTGAAACGGAAGCCGTGAAATATGACACTGAGCCATCGATCAATCCCGAGGGATGTTCATGATGCTGGATCGGTTTACACGCGATGAGGGTGCGCTATCAATCGACGATAGGATGTAGAAAAGAGCCGTCTGTCGCCACTGGGAAAACAACAAGTGTCCTCCGCTACCCTTATATCACCCCTCTTTAACTAAACTGTCCCTCGACACCCTCTATCGTATCCCTCGTTTTACAAGATTATCGAGATCATCTCGTGAAAACATGGTGTAGGATCTTAACTGTAAATTATCTGAGTAATTCCTCGCAGTGACTTAATAACTATATTATACAAAAAATATGAAAATGAAATTTCGAACGAAAATTAATATTGTATTTACCAGTAGTAGTACTATTAACTTCGATGGAATTTTAATATTAAACATCGTTATTATGCATATAAATTAAGGGAGAGTTAATATAAATTTTAAGAATAACTTTAAATTCCTTTGATGATTGATTTATCTTCACCAAATACCGCGTCCTCACCTTTCCACCCACATCTGCATTTTCTCTCGCGACATCATCATCGTCATCGATTCAACTCTAGGTCGTAACTCAAGCTAGCAGCAGGGCACCTATGTAACGCAACTCCCTCAAAGATTAATCCGTTTCTTGCTCTCTCCATCTGAGCAGATATCGCGCATATACGCGCAATGGCGGACCAGTTCGAGCTGGTCCACTGGTTTCGTCTTACGTTTTGGCGCCACCGGTGTTATTAACGTCGCGGCTTAGAGAATAAACGAAGGAGGATTGGCCAAAAGGGGGGTTTCGGAAACAAGAGAGCAGCCGCAGGAGAAAAAGAAGCGGCGAAAGAATGGTGGCGCAAAAGCTCTCGGATTACGGAGCTGTCCTAAGCTCCGTGTAGCGCGTGCTGGATCGCTGCTTGAACACGAGATTCGCCAAAGCTTTGACGCCAATTATCGTTCATTGGCGTCGACTATTCCCAATTCAATTTTATTTTGCGAGGTTTCACATATTTTGTTACAGATTGAATTAAATCTCTGATGATTTATTTTATTGGCTAAATTCGAGACGTTTCGATTCTTTTATCAGTAGCGGGAAAATAGTAGTTAATTTTGAAAATACTATCGATTTCAAATTCTTAAAAAACATTTCATCACGAAAAAAACTTTCACTTCGAATTTTATTCATCAACTATTTTACCACTACGTTTCAAATTTGAAATAGCTCCCCGTGCCGAAACCACGGCTCAACATCGATAATAGCATAGCATTTAATGAAATCGTAGCTTCGAAAACCTGCGCCAATGCGAGGCGTAGTCCGTAAAAAAGCGGAAGTAGGATGAAAAGGGCGATGAGGAGGCGCGTGGAGCGCAAAGGGGTAGCCCCATTTAAATCGCCTCTGCTCCGCTGACAATGCCGCTGTGATTGCGACAGATGCGTGGCCGCGCGTGTCCCTTTAAAAGGACGTTTCCGCAGCCCTCGTGTTCCTTCTCCTCGTCCCCCAACCGCTCATTCACCGCTGAAAAACGAACACAGGTGCGTGCCACCGGGGTTCCCCATTGACGCTCTCGACCCCATCTCTCTCTCTCTTCTTCCTCCTCCTCCTCCTCCTCCTCCTCTGCACACTTAGTCCAGATGCGGGGAGCTCGAAACGTACGGGGGAGGACCGCATCTGCGGATCGAACGTATTAACTTAGTATTCACGCGGCGTATCGCTCGACCGGCTAGGATTCCAGCTTTAATGCGAATCGGCCAATTTACGAGATCTCTCGAGCGGCTCGTTTTCCCTCTGGCTCACCGCAACCTGTCGTTGCGACAGGTCAAACGCAGGAGGGGAGGGGAGGCTATTAAAACGCGGCCGATGTTGGCTTTCACTTCTTCCACGCGTACGTACGTTGGAGGAATATTTATCGAGTGTTTATATATATANTATATCTATATATATATATATATAGGGGAGGTTGGATGATGTGAGGTTAGGCGAGTTTTAGGGGGATCCCTTTTGGGGGATGGTGCGGCACGTTTGGCGGAGGAATGTCGAGTATCCGCCGGGACAATAAGTACGCGTTAGAGGTGCGGCTGTCGCGCTTTGCTTGGATACTAATGAGACGAGTATGTTAACGAGAGGAAAGTCCATCGACTTCGGGTGAAAGAGAAAGGGGGCGTGGTGGCAAGAGGAATGACAATTATTCCAGCATCTCTGGAAATCTTGGCATCGAGAAACGCTTCGAGAATCTTTTCTACAATTTCACAACTTTATAGATTTCACTCTCTCTCTCTCTCTCCCTCTATTTTTTAATATACATCTTATTCTTATATCGGCAATTCGGTGAATTAATTGAAAAAAAGAGAAAAAAATTTCGATCGTTCTCTCCTTCGATCGCAATATAACACCAAGCAAAAGTAGCAAAAGCAAAAGTAGCGTGGAACGAGACAGGGCTCGGCACAGTTAGAGCACAGGAATAAAGATATAGTTCGCCACAGAATCGATCGAAGGGGGCGTGCGAGGAATCAATGGCAGAGCGTAACTTAATCCATTTTGACGTGGCCAGCCCTGAAAGCGCAATCTGTCGGATCTCCCCCCGATCGGATCCTGCCATTTGACGGGGTCTCCCGATATTGGGCCCTGATTGGAAACTCGATCGAGCCTCCCTCCTCGCGAGGCAGAACATTGGAAACGCGGTCTTAGAACAGAGAGAACCGGGGAAAAAGGGAGAGGGGTATATATCCCTCTCCTCTTTATAATATCTGGCCGCTCGATCTACGATCGTATCGGACGCGATGGTACATCCAGCTTGGCAAACAGGAATCGCGATACTGGCCGGCGTCTCGCGGCACAAAGCTCAAAACCGCGATTTATATTTATCGTGTATATATCCACGCTTGTAGAATCCGTGGTGAATTTTATCGCCGGTTCATCGCCGCGGCGAACGTTCGATAAATTTTCCTCGCCGAGGGGGTACGTGACCGCTTCCTTCCCTCCCGTCGATCCTTATTCCCCCGACCAATTTCGATTATTATTAAATCCGGGTAACTATTTAAGGTTATGGGACACAAGGGGATCCTGTTAAGGGGAGCGGATACCGTTGCCTCTGATCGGTGTTTCCACTTAGCATGATACGATCGAGTAACGAGTTATTCCTCTTCGAAGCGTGCGAGTTTTACATCGATCGTTCGACGATTGACGAATAATTTCCGCGGCAAGTTTATCTTCAGTTCAACGAGGAGAATTTTGTATGTATAATTGATATATTGATCGAGCGTTTGAGAAAAATTATATCCAACGATTAAATCCGAATAGCTCCCTCCGTAATGAGGGATTTTATTATAAGAGTCGTCTTAATTTATTTCCGGTTTATGTTATGAGATTAACGAAAAGTGGCGGCACGGTGGATACGGCACCGCTGGTTCTGCACGGTATCTGGCGACTCGATCCGATCCGCGATCGTATCGAAACACGAAGCATTCCGCATGGCAAACGGGAGCCGTGATATCAACCGCTGCTCGAGAGCACACGGCGGACCTCTGTTATTACACCGGTGGCCGCCAGTGTCGGCAAAATGTTTGCCTTAAGGCGTCCGCTCGGTTTTCTCGAAACGAGGGGGGAGGGATCCCCTCGAACTCGACGATACTCGAAAAAAAAAAAAACTGCTTTTGATAACTTAACAAATTACAAAATGATGCTAATTACTTCTTCTCTTGAATTGGCGCAACATTAAAGATGAGTTATTATTTAAATATTTTCAAAGTTTAAGTAAATGCTATTGCAAAGTTTTTAACTTTTACACTCGTATTGTGTATCAAGTTGTTACAGGTGAAGAGATAGAATTTTTATAATGTAAGAATTTTGATAGTTTATAGAAAGCGATACAAGCTTTTCTCTAGTTCGATGCACAATACGATTTACTTAAGATAATTGATAATTGAAATTCTTTCGCTCATCTTTGAAATCTTACGAATCTTTCTTAAATCGTTCCATTTTATTCAAACTTCGTTCAGATTCGTCAGATTAAAATTATTTATATCCACAAATTCGGACGATACAAATTCCACGCAAAATTGAATAACTATCGATAATCGAGGCCCCCCTTCGGCCATTCTCACGCGTGGAATGGAAACAGTTGCTCGTTCGCGTTGAAGGTAATATGCTGGACACGCATAACAGCTCGTGGTTACCGGTGCACGGGCGTAGGTTGACGGGTAAACCGATAATCAGCGCATCCAGGGAACGAGCGGTGCACCTATTAAGACCCAATAACGACACTTAATGGCTCAGGTGTTGGCCTAGGGAGTCTCTCTCTCCACGTGGACGACGACGTGGCGTGAACGCCAGTGTGGGAAGCGAATTCAGCATAGGATAGGAGTAAGTGAGTTTCTCTTTGCATGACTGGCGTGACTAAGCTTCGCCTTTCAGTCGCCTAGCATCCGCGCAATAGAGGTTCTATCATCGAGAAAACGGAAATCCGTGTGTGTGGCCCCGGAATTTCACGGTTACTCCAAGTCTTAAAATCACGATCACCACGTCTTTGCCTCCTTCTATCTTCGTTGGATCGTTGTTCGACCCCAGGAACTTCGATCAAACGGAGTGAAAAAGTTGGAGTGAATCTTTGGTTTTCTAAAATCGATCACCATGTGTCTTCACGTTGCCTTCTTCTATCTGGCTTCGTTGGATCGTTGTTCGACCCCAAGAACTTCGATCAAACAGGGTTAAAAAGTTCGAGTGAATCTTTAGTTTTCTAAAATCACGATGTCTTTTCACATTCCTCCTCCTATTTCGTTGGATCATTGTTCGATTCCAGCAATTTTGACGGGGTTAAAAAGTTGGAGCGAATTCTTCTCCTATCTGGTTTCCTTAGATCGTTGTTTGATTCCAGAAACTTCGATCAAACGGGGTTAAAAAGTTGGAGTGAATCTTTGATTTTCTAAAATCACGATGTCTTTTCACATTCCTCCTCCGTTGGATCGTTGTTCGAACCAGAAACTTCGATCAAACGGGGTTAAAAAGTTGGAGTGAATCTTTGGTTTTCTAAAATCGATCACTATGTTTTTCCACATTGCCTCCTAATTGGCTTCGTTGGATCGTTGTTCGATCCCAGAAACTTCGATCAAATAGGGTTGAAAAAGTTGAATCGAATTTTTGGTTTCCTTGGTAAAGAAAATAGTTGTTGATTCGAAAAGAGTCAACTTGTTTTCGAATTTTGTTTTAAAATTAGTGCAACTCTTTTTCTTCGAAATAATTTCAATACCTTACTTTTGATATCTTGTTGCTATTTCCTTCTTCGCGAATCGTCTACGCATTTCCTACATTTTTCTACATTTAACAAGATCATACACGATTATTTCTAAACTCGTTCGATATTCACGTACCTATTCCACGAATATTTCCGAGCAGATGAACATTTAACAAGATCATCATACACGATTATTTATCGATAAACTCGATATTCACGTACCTGTTCCACGAATATTCCCGAGCAAACGAAGCGTGGAAAGCTTCGGGAAATGAAGAGATCGACGCCTACACGTTTCAACACGCCCCTCGCGACGGACGTTTATACACGATCCACCTTCCATGGCAACCAGCCCATCATATTCTTTATCTCCTCGTTCCGTTATTATTCCAACGATCTCTCCAACATCCTCCAAGAAGCTGAAGCGGGGTCAACAGCGACATACGCGATTAACGCTCGTGGCGAGGCGAGGAGGACTCGTTAATTTGCACGGCTTATCACCGAGCGCATTGCCTCGTTATCGAGATCGCGATCACTGACTCTCTCTCTCTCTCTCTCTCTCTCTCTCTCTCTCTCTCTCTCTCTCTCTCGCTCTCTTTAACCGCTCGCGGCCAAGAGTGTCCGCTTTCCCGCGCGTGCAATCTTCTGGACGGCTGTTCCCCCCGGAGAGGAAGCTGGAAAACCTCGCCTTTTCAACCGAGTAGTAACCGGGGTGTAATTAGATATTCGTGTCGCTCCTTTGTGAAATCCGCTCTCCTTTGTAATTACCTTGGCTGCTGAGGGGGGCTGTTGAGGGGGTGGGAGATGGCGCACGAAAACCGCAACAATTGGCGACGCGGTAATTAGAGGACTCGAATGGAATCTGGCGGTGAATGGGTAACTGTACACGCTCGATTCTGTGGTATTGTCGGATATTCACGTGAATATTGAAGTTTTACGTTTCGAACGGGAAAACGTAAACGCAAGAGATTCGTGAAATCTTCTCGAGGACGATGCAACGAGCCAAATTATCCTCGTTCCGTTGTTTTTAAAAAGAAGATAAAAGGTATATAAGAGAGAGAGAGGTTTATAAATCTTCGTAAAAAAAAAANAAAAAAAAAAAAAAAAAAGAAAAGAAAAGAAGAAAGAAATCGTTTCTTTTCGATCGTTGACCGATATTATTATCCACCTCTCACGAACCGGAAGTAATAAACGCGAACAACCAACTCGATTTTTCCTTCGTAGAATCGTGACGTTTCTTCTAGAAATGTCTGTAGACGTTGTATTTACACTGTGAAAAAGAAAAAGGACGAGCGCGATGCAAGGATCGTCGAAGATAAGGTTCACAGCTTCCCGGTCATCGGTGTACTCTACTCGATACATTGTCCTACCTCTGCTACTGCTTCGAACGGAAGTAATCAACGACGCTAAGATCGCTCAACAGGATTTTTCTTCGCGCATGTTACGACCGTGCCATCGACAATTCACGGGTCGAGGTGGAATAGCCGGGCCGAAAGTTCCTAGTCACCCTAGTCATCTAAGCCTCAACCGTGTATACCCGACGCGGCCCAACTGTATCCGAGAATTCATGCGTTTCCTGCGTGTTTCGAGCCGAGAAAATGATCGTCGACAATCAAGGGAAGGCTCTCACGAGTTCTTCTTTCGAGAGAAAGAAAAGTGAAATCTGGATAGCTACTGTAAACGAAGTTAAAGAAGAGAAGAAATCTTTTTGAAATCTTCTTTTGATCGAAGCTATTTAATTTTACCGTTATTATATCGTTAATTATAGATCGTGAAACTAATCTCGACTCGCGAAAAGGAATAGACTTCTGAAAAAAAAAAATAGCGATTCATATCGATATCATTAAACCGTTCGTAATATGAATATTTTCACGTAATGGAAACGTTCATGATGTTTCATACCTTCTATTTCACTCACTCCTTACGCGAAACTAAGAAAACTCACCCTGTTTCCCAATCTACCCCCCGCAGGAGGAATTAACGATTTCGTGAAAAATCAAACGTAACTGAGATATTCTCGATCGCGGTTGGCGGTAACGCAAACGTGTTAAAAATAACTTAATTAATGGCGGATAGAGACCTATGGGATAATTGGACGAGGCCAGTGGCGGCACCAACGCCAAGCGGAGAAACTATGATTAACTCGGCATCCAATTAGCTCGTATTAGGGGCAACCTCGACGATCGGCGTCTCTCTCTGTGCACACCGTCCATTTTGCTTCCTTCTTTTTTTCCCCCTCCCCTCTCTCCTCCTTTTTTTTTTTCTTCCTTTCTTCGATCAAACCGGTACACCATGCGTAACGCGCCGCAAACTCGCGCGCGTAACAAGTCGTCGCGGCGTCTCGTCGTTAGATCGGAATTATCGGCGGATTGTTCGCGGTCCACGAATATCCCGATAATAGGTAGCCGGCCTATTACGTATGTATGACGTGATATCGGCTCGATTTCTTGCATTCGGAAAGGACGGTGTAGGCCGCCTCATTACCGTGCCACCGCGTCCGATACGCGGCCGAGTTTCTTGCCCGCTTTCCATCCACCGTTTTTTCGGCGACGATTTGTCTCCTATCCTCTTTCGAGGCCCCCCCCGTCTCGACACTTTGTTCGCTCTCGCTCGAGGGGGGAATGCGCACAGGTATGTTGATTACGACGGCAGGGAGGAGACGAAGAAAAGTTGAAGAGGATTTCAAGGATGGATATATCCGTGAAAAATATCCCAATTATCGGGTTTAATTGATACGTTGCTCGTTCGAGCAATTACTTTTGGAATATAAGAATTTGAAATATAGATGATGATTGATTTTGAAAGGTGTGTGTATAATAATTTATGAAATACTTTCTTTATTTCGTTTTGCAATATATCACTCTATCCGCGTTTCGATTGCGAAACAGCAGCCGCTTGGATTTCGTGTAATTGTGCGATAAATCGTTGCTTAATTGAGCGGCGAGCCGAACCTTATTTACATCGGGCTTTCATAAATAAGAAGTTGCTGCGAAGTTGGAAGGCGATCGGTGATGTTCTCGCTTCCCCTTCCTTGTTCCGGAAGTTGTAGCGTGTCCAACGAGATTCGTATTGCTGTTAAATCAACGGGCTCCACTTTCGTGAAATCACGAATCTCGTGAGAATCTTGTAAGGCCTCCTTACTTCTTTTCTTTCAATTTTTCTTTTCTTACAATTTTGGAGGAAGCTTTGATCAATCTTTTAGGCAACGAAAGATAAAGAGAAAGAGAAGAGAAAAAAGAATGCTGGAGAATTTAAAAATAAAACTCGACAACTTAAAAGTTCAAACTCAACTCCGATTTAAATTCAGTTCGTTGAAGATCCAATTGAAAATTCAAAATCTATCCATTAATCATTATCAAATCACCCGTGTTATCCCTAAATTGATTTTCTCAAAACTCGTACAACCCCCTCGCACTAATCTTTTCAATCAAGCTTCTTGCTTCTCCTCGCACAACTTGCAATTACCATTCGACAACAAAGGGATCGTCGTTCGAAAATTACCAATCAACCATCGTCCGCTGACGCGATAATTCTCGGCCGATCGTGCAACCAAAATAATCCATCCAGCCGCCACGATCGAGGCCTCTCGAGTGGGCCGCTGACCACGGCTAACTTCACCTCTCCCGGCCTCTCGTCATCATTATTTCCATCGTGGCAAAAATAGACGAGTTTCCAATCGAGCGGCGGAGTTACTTCGTCATCGGCTTCTTCTGCCGTGGCAGACGTCGCTCTCCTGCGACAAGCGTTTCACGATCGCTTCATCGCCAATCTCTCTCTTTCTCTCTCTCTCTCTCTTTATTCCTCCAACGCGCTATAAAACAATGCACAAATCTCCTTGAGGAATAAGTAACAACCGTGACCGGGGTAAGACTGAGCAACGTTCTTAAAGGGGTCAGCCCGTGTGTCACGGGAAGAAGAAGTCGTGGAAAGTCCGGATTGCTCCTAGTCGATAGATCATTTTTCATAATCCTAACTTTCATTGTCAGAGGAGGAGCAATTTTTGTTCTCTTTTTTATAGGTACTTTGAGTGATTCTTTCGAGTACCTCGTTGCTTTTGCTCGAGGAATTGGCGATTCTTTTTGAAATTTTGCATTTAATTTGTACGATGAGATATTTCAGAATTTTAGAATTCGTGTTCTCTTTTTTATAGGTACTTTGAGTGATTCTTTTGAGTACCTCGTTGTTTTTGCTCGAGGAATTGGCGATTCTTTTTGAAAGTGAAATTTTGCATTTAATTTGTACGAGATATTTCAGAATTTTAGAATTCGTGTTCTCTTTTTTTATAGATACTTTGAGTGATTCTTTCGAATATCTCGTTTGCTCGAGGAATTGGCGATTCTTTTTGAAATTTTGCGTAATTTGATACGATGAGATATTTCAGAATTTTAGAAATTCTATCTCTTCTATTTCAATTAGTTTTGATTCATCATTGCGTCTTTCTTTTCGCGAAATTTTTGTGTCTTTTCGCAGATAACAATTTGTTGGATGGTTTTAAAAAATGTGATAAACGAGTACGAAAATTAAGATCCGTTTACGAAAGGAAAATTGTAAGTAGGCAAAATCTCCCCGTGCCCCAACGGCGACGTTCTTTCCATTCTCGTTGCCGTGACTGGCATTTAAGAGGCATTTAATAATTGTCATTTACCCGCGTCGCATTTTCAACGCGATAGGCCGTAATTTTCCCGTGTACACCGAGCGCTGCGAACCCGAAAGCAATCACGAACTCTGTTCACGTTCGTTCCCGATGTGTCGTCCCGATGTTCCATTATTATCTCCTTTCCCCAACCAACCGCAAGCAATCGAATAACACGACTCCCTCTCTTTTCCAACCTCTTCATCCTCAAACCTCCATCGAAAAGAAGTATCGAAAAGAAGAAAAATAGAGAACCAAAATAAACTAGGAAAAAACTGAATATATCAAGTTCGAGAAAAACATTTTTCCCGAAAAACGAAAGAAAATCACCACTCGTTCCTCCAACAATAACCATAACCGAGTGATAAAAAAACGATCGATTTTCTCTTCGCCGAACCACGATACCCTCGAGGCAATGCCTTGAAGATTCGTGAATGAAACGTTGCCAGCTCGAAGACTCGAGGCGACCGATTCGTATGCCCGCCATTCCGTATTCTCGCGCGACACAATCGATGCCTCGTGCATCGACCTGTCATAAACGAGGCGAACGAAAATTTCGTCGTGGTCCGACACGGTATTTGATTACGGTGACGGGGGGCTGAATGAGGGACTCGAGCTCGGCCCGTCCCGAGCGATAATACGGCAGTTAGTATGCGGCAGGTACTGTTACTTAATGTTAATGCCTCTGGACCCCATTGATACTCGTGCACGAGACGGAACGAAGAACAGATTCCACGCGGCTACGAAACGGAGAAGGCGGCCGCCACGGAGATGCGAGGTGCCCCTTCCCCGCACCGGACACCGGGGTGGTGGTGCACGAAGAAGCTGACTCTGGAATGCTACGATCCGGTGTACGGCCCGGGCCTGTTCCAACCTGTCCGCCGTGTACCACCACCGAGCCGAGGGGGGCGGGCAGGCGAGGGAGGGGGATCGTGGAGGGGGAAGAAATCGCTTTATCGCGCCACCGTCTTGCGTCCCCTTTATCGCGAAACTCCCTTCGTGTCCGCTTCTTTCGAGGATATTTTGGGATTGTTACTGTTTGAAACTGGCCCGAGTTTTATCTTCATATTTTCCTATTTTTATCCTTTATTCCGTCCGTGAATACTTTCTTCTTTTTACGTGATTTAAATATTCGAATTATTCGATTGCTTCCTCTTAATTTATCCGCCATTCGAAGCTCTCTCGAAAGCTTGGATATTAATAATTAAACTCTCAATGGAACGAGATCTTTCACCAGAGACCCATCACTTTCTACTATTTTAATAATAAGATCGGGGAATGTCTCTATCGATCGGAAGATCTAGGAAGCGTCCTAGGAAAGATTATTCGCGTCAGATCCGTTTAATCTGGCCAGGTATAAATCAGGTTGATTTCTTAAACGAGGGAACCTCTCCTCGACATCTTCGAATTAACCTTGCACACCGTGACATCATCTTGTATATTTCTTTCTCCGGCTTTTTAATGGCGTCGAATAATTCACTCGGAAAGGGCGACGAGTGAAAAGAACAACGAGAACGAGAACCGTGGAGGGCGGGGACGAAGGGAGGATGAAAAAGGAAGGAGAGGAGAGGGTAAAAAAGACGAGACGAAGGGAGAGAGAGAGAGAGAGAGAGAGAGATGAAGGCGGAATTGGAAAGACGGAAACGCAAAGGGGGAGAGGAAGGGGGAGGAAGAAGGGGAGGTGGGGATATGGGTTTGGTCATACCGCTTCGCCGGAAGAAATTTTTATGGGGGCCCATCTACGAGCGCTCGTGGAAGAGAACGCGTGGAATTTTTAGATCCATTCCGGCTCACTCGTAAAACCGCACGCCGTAATTAAAAGCCACGGTGATCGCGCGGGATCCTCGCGTTTAGTGTCGCGGACATTTTCATTATTGCCATTTACTCGTCGGACAGATACGACGAAGGGAGAAAACTCGCGTACGTACGAGTAATGTAATAATAAACGAGCTCGTCGAGCATGAAACCGATACTTATCGAATGTGTAACTATATAAAACGCGCGCCGTTACCAATCGTCTAATTAATAATCTTTATATTATAAAAATATTTCGCGTCGTCGATCGAACTTGAATGTTCAATCCCCCCCTTTTCCTTTCTTTCTTTTTTTGCAAGATTAAAAATTTTCCCGCGACTCGGGCCCAATCGAGACGAGAGATCGAAGAGAAAGGCGAAATCCGAAAACTTTTCCCTTTTGCCCGTGTCGATCTGCTCGAGTAGGGTTTCAAGGGAGGGGGTGGGCGCCGGATACGCGATAACGAAGAGGGTTTTGCCTCCTCCCTCCTTATTGGGGAGGGAAGAGAAAAAGTAGAGAGGTCGGGAGGGGGAAAAAAGGTGGAGAGAAGGAGGAGGGGGCCGGTGAAAGATATCGACGAAGAAAGACACGGATCGGAGGCGAAAAGACAGAAAAAGGATGGCGGGCGAGGCGGGCAGGCAGCTGGGAACCAGGGAAAAAGGCAAGTGGAAGAAGGACGGGCTGCCGAAGATTCTCGAAGGATGGAACTATGGAAGCAAAAACAGAAACCAGTCTCACTGGCTCAAGGCTGCCTACCCGGGAGAGTACCTGGCCCCAAAGCGGAGGCAACAGCTCGAGCCTCGGCTACCTGGTCCGTCCGTGAGTACCTGTCTGCCTTTACCTCTCGTCTCTTTCTCCTTCCTTGCTCTCCCCTCTTTCTCATTTTCCTCCTCCTCCTCCTCCTCCACCACCATCACCACCACCACCACCACCTTCCGATTCCTTCTCTTCTCTTTCTCCACACAACGAGTCAGCTCTCGTCCAAGGGGGTCCCTTCACCGTTGGCTACCACCTTTATCCTTGGCACACCGATACGCAGAGTCGTTTCACGCAAATTCACCGGGAACGCCTTCGTTGACCGCGTACACCCGAACTCGTTCCTCCGTTAAAACCGTGACGCATCGTTGGGACCGGTTGAAGCCGGCCATCGAGCGGATATCGTCCTCTTTGATCCTTTCGACGACGAAAGGAACCCCTTTTCGGCCTTTTGCCTGCGACTCCTCGATTCTTTTCACGTAATTATACGCGCTCTGCTCCCGGCCCGATAACGCGCCCCTTCCCCTACCCTTGGTTGCGCATCGCCATCACTGATTTCTTGCGGCCACGGCTTGTCCTTCAACCGTGTTATTCCTTTCGTTGCCGCGCGGAGAACGACAAGAGACGACGACGACGACGAGGCAACTAATTAAGAGAGAAGCGATAAATGGGAAGGAAGGAAGGAAGGAAGGAGAAGGAGGAGGAGAAGAAAGGTTGGAAAGGTTGAAAAGCAGGGTTTAGGGATATTAGATAGTGGATCTCGATGGACGAGAGGTGGCAAGTATCGGCTCGATGAATCGATTTCACGCGTACGATCACGACACCCCGTGCTAATGCCACGACCTGTCCACCTGGGGATCGGCTATGACACGAGGAATGATAAATCCTGCCGCACCGTCGCGAATCGGGATAATTCGAAATTGATGATCCGTCGCGGGAATTTCGTGGTTGCCGATTGATCGATTTGCGAAAGGAAAATTTATACTCGTCGTAAAATTTGTTTTATCCATCTCGATGCATCACTTTACCAAGCTTCGAATTCGGCTCAGAAAAGCTAAAGAAATACTCGACTATTGAAATAACTTTCACTCCACGTAACGATTATCCCATCCAACGTCTTCTCTGCAACGTGCATTTTTCACGTAATATATTCTCCGTTTCCTGTCTCGAGGTATCTTCGTGCTCGAAAATTCTCAGAATACATCGTCACGTCGTATATATATTCCCACGATCGGTCCATCGATCGGTCGAAAGATTCGCTTTGAGAAGGATATTTGCTTCGGGGAAAAGAGGTCTGAAAAAGAAGAAAAAAGAAGATCATCTTTAACACTTCGTTAAGGGAAGTTTAAAATCGGTGTGTGGTCGTTGCTCGGAAACGAGGAGAGGCTGAAGAAGGCGGTAGCCGTTTCCTCGTTGCCTCGTAAGTCGGGCAAAAATTCGCCCGGCATCCTTACGAAACCGACGCGAGTTCGTAACACAGAAAATTCCCGTTTCTTCCACCGGCAGCCAACTGGCGAAGAATGCGAACTCGTTATTTCAGCGATCAGACTGCGTCGCGAAACTCGCCCGCATTCCATCCTCCGTCCATCGTCCCGCCTTCTCGTTTCTGCCTAGAACTAACAACTGACCCTCTCTCCCCATCTCACTCCCATCGAGAATGAATAATTTAATACAACGCGATTTTTCCATCCAATTTTAAATATCTTCAAATCGAGACAAATTTCGAACACTCGATTACTCCTTTATTAATCCCCTTCCCTCGACCGAATAAATTTTTAAAAAAAAATCGATCATTCGTTCCCGAGTCGTTCACGAATCGACAACTCCCCCCCCAAAAGACACGCAAACCTCATCCTCCATCCGCGAGTCGTCATCCCTCGCATTTTCCCTCTTTATTCCATTCGGTATCGCGCGCATATTCTCACGGAGCGGCCAATCTCCCTGTTGCCCCACCCTCCTCGGTGTCCGTCGACGACAACGTCCCACTTAGAGCCTCCCCCCCCCCCCTCCCTCTCCTCTGCCATAACAAACTGCCTCCCCGTATATACGAAACGTATATACGATGGCACACACGGGAAACCAAGTCGAGCGGGCAAACCAGTCGCGCTGTAATCGCGGAATAATTGAATCCGCGCTCACCACGGCTACCGATCTCCCCCACCCTTTACTCCGCCTCTGTCTATCCACCTGTTCCACGTCGTTTCTCTTCTCCTCCCCCTCCCCCTCTCCCGCCTAACACTGGAAAGAGATGAAAGGGGCGATGGAGGGAGAGAGATGGAGGTTTATTTATAACCGCCTCCAGCTACCGGCATAAATGTGGCTGAATGAGGGCTGCATTCATAAAGGGCCGCCTCCTAGGAGGCCACCTTTCCTAGGCCAGATGTTGTTGTTGTTGTTGTTGTTGTTGTTGTCATGGTTCTTGTTGATGTTGTTATTATCGTTGCTGTTGTTGTTGTTGTTGCAAGCGACGACCCCGTTTACAACGGCGTGCTCGGGCCCCGGGGGCGCGCTACCTCGCTTACTCAAACGATCCCCTTTTTGCACCTCCCCTCTCTCTCCGTCCTCGCCGCTTTCACCTATTCGCCATCCTCCTTCGCAACACCTAGGGATTCTAAACGCCGCCTAAGGGATTGATGCCATCCCATCCTCGACGATTCCATCACGGAAATCACCCGCGGGTGTTTGGAGAAAGTGTTTTTGATTCCATCTTTTAATTTCTCTTTCTTTTTTAACTTTCTTAATCGACTCGGAGGGGGAGATGAAATACTTGACTCGTTGGAGGAATTAATAGGGCATCTTTGAAAATTTATTTTTTTTTTTTGAGGAGGAGGAGGAGGAAGGTGAAGAGAGTATTAATTTTTTTTTTTTTTTTAATTTCCCTTTACAATGCGGAGAATTATGATTTGAATATCGCGTTGAAAGAAATTTGCAAAATTGACGATTGATTGGTTTTGTTTTCAATAATGCAATGTTGTTGTATATTATAATATTCGAAGGAATAATAAACGCGAGGAAATGAGGGGTTACGTTACGAAACCCAGTTGTCCGAGCGGAGCTTTAACGGCGTTGCGACACGCTCGCTTCGATTTCGTCCTGATTTCTTGACAATATTTATGAGGGAACGCATTTCGTGACCACTCGATGCTGCAAGTGTGCCTAGTTCGAATGGATACACGAGGAGAGAAAGATCGAGCCTCTCTGATAAATTAACAGACATTCGATTAACAACATTGCCGAAAAATCTTAATCGATGAGGAAGCTGCGAAATAAATTTGAGGGGGGAGGGGGGGGGAGGAAAAAATCGAAAATTACGATGAAAATTAAAATGGAACGTATCGAAATCATTGGACAAATCAATGGCTTAAATAATAAATGGGCAAGGCGAAAACCAACGGCGTTGGAAGAAACTATTATTGCCCCAAGTTAATTGATACTAAAAACCAAACACCGCTATCAGAAAAACATAAAACGTAAAGAGAAGAGAAAAGAGAGAGAGAGAGAGAGAAAGGGAAAGAAACACGCGCACACAAATCAAAGCATAATCTTCATAAAAGCGTGGTCTCGCCTCTCGAAGAGGCAACCCACCCTCGCCACCTCGAGCCGTAAGATGAAAAGCAACGCGCGTCGCGAAGGCGTTCGGATACGGTGGCTACTCAATTTTATTGCCAATAACAATGGCGCATTGAAAGCTCGAGGAACGCTAATGCATCATTCTGATTGCGGGCCGCAACGAAGGAGGAGGAGGAGGAGGAGGAGGAGGAGGAGGAGGGAACGAGGAGCCTCCTTTTGTTGGAAGAGAGACGGCGCGGACTGCGTCGCGTGTAGTAACGCTTTGCCCCGATTTAATGCACCTGAGAAAGAGGTTTAAGAGTCGCGTAAATAGGAGTAGTATCTCCCGATCCGCGCCGTATCCTTGAGCGCGGAAGGCTATTCCCCGGCCTTGGATGTCGTTCGTGCCGCGTTATAGAGGCGTACGCGTCGTGGAAACGATTCCACGATTCTTATTATTCTTATTATTATTTTCACAATCGTCGCGTTGCGTAACGAAGCGGAATTTCGTTGAAGAATTTACGATTGAACATTTATTATATCTCTCAGGAGCAGTATTATTTGCACGCGCGTGGTTGATACGCGGAAGCCGGAGATGGTCGGTATCGTTGACGCGAATAATATTTAAGAAAAAAGGGGGGAAAAAAGGAGGGGAAAAACGGGAGGAAATATCGGATAGGGCTTACCGATTACCGTAAAGCTATTTGCTTGTTCGCTCATCCAGAGAGGATCGATGAATCGTGTAGCAATGGAAAGTGGCGAGAAAGAATCTCGAGGCGGGTGTTTGAATCATCGAACAATGCGGACGTGTCGTCGATTTCCGCCCCCGGTTTACCATCAGCGAGGTATCCTTGGAGGAAAAATTCTTGGAAAAAGTGAAGAATCGTGAAGCATGCGGACGTGTATAAACTATCCGTTCAAGTTACCGTACGCATTGAAGAATTTAATCATTGCAATAGGATCTCCTATATCGTCTAGGAAAAATCCAATATGAGAATATCGAATTCGCCCGAATGGATTAGGCGCCAGAGGAATCGAATAAACCTATCCCGTAAAATACGAACGTATCGAAACGATCTCATCGAATTCACTCGAATTCACTGCCAATTCAAGTATTATCGAATTACATGTACCACAGAGTACGTATCAACCTTCCCGTACTGTATCCGTATCGTGTACGTTATCCCATAATCCCACGAGTGCAACTGTACCCACAATTACCCATCTTCTAAGCAAACCTCTAAACCAGAAATTAGAATGGCCCTTCTCAGCCACCATTCTCGATTCAACACTATCCTCCTCCTCCTTTCTTCCTTCTCTTCCTCCTCCTCGCCGCGATCGATTAAGATCGACGGTATTCCTCGGCGCGCGAAATAATCCTCGGCCAGCCGATTTTTCCCGGCTCATTAAGCCGGACGTCCACGGTCCGTGGCCGGCATCGGATCGTTGCCTCCCCTGTAATTACGCGTAAATAATAACATATCCCATTATCGGTTCATAAATTGGCGGGCAGCGGAGCGTGTCGAGCGTGCTCCTTCCTCGCGAAACTTTTTTTGGAAAATTTTTACCCTCCCTCCATTCCACCTCGATGATATATCGCGATATACGCGTTTCTCGTCGTGGAAAATGGAAGTGTAATACCGAGTGCGTGCACGTATAACGCGAACGGGGGATTTTATGATTACGACGGAATTCGAAGGTGGTTTAATTAAGCCGTGATTTGCTTCGTTAAATTCGACAAGGTTAGAACGAAATATCAGTCGATAGTGCGCTCGACGATTCGTGCCATTCAATTTCCTAATAATATTCAGGATATTGTTTATCCATATTGAATTTTATCTTCCCTACGTCATCCGAATTTTTCCAATTTTGCAATCGAATGATGAAATTATTCCCATTGGATCGAGGAGAAACTAATGCTCTGCAAACGAGTTTACAATTATCGTTGCACGTTTATCGCCGCATGGTGTAATTTTTTTTAAACAAGCAGGCAAGAAGAAATAATAAGCAGAAAGGAACCTCTCCAATTCCTTGGGGAGGGCCATTATTGTTGCGTCTAATAAGACGAAACAACGTTGATCCGGGACCAACTCCGTGGGACGAAAACCGGTAGAAGAGAATCGTGGCTCGATATTCCAGTTTCGAGGCCCGATGGCCCCCGTAAGAACCCCGAGGGGCCCTCTCCTTTTAACCGGCTCTGATCCGTGACGAAATATTAATTGACAGAAAAAGTGGTAGCTCGCCGCCTTACGAAACCGCGTAGCTCGACTTCGACCGTGCTTTTCTCTTTCGCCCATGTGCGTTAATTCCTGTGAATTGAATCCTAGTCCCCTAGCGTCGTAAAGGAAAGGGCCGCCATTGTCGTTTCAGCCACGTTTATTACGTATTTCGGGGATTATAATTGATATCGGTAACGAAGAGAGATAAAAGAGACGACGACGGGAAAGAATGAAGGTGGCTCGTGAAGGAATTGGCCGTTTTGTCCGTCGTTAATTGTATCAATTTCTAAGGATGACGAATCTCTCTTCTCGTCCCGAGTTCGCTCGCAAAAAAAGATATCGGATTCCGCCTGGCCTTTTTTTTTCTTTTTTTTTTTTTTCTTAACAAGAGAACACTAAGTGAATTCAATTTTAGAAGTTATTTTTTTTTTTTTTCTCTTTTTTCGCTTTCCTGGAAGAAATGTAATTGTACAACTTTTCTATCGAAAGTACCATTTTCTTAACCGTTTCGCTCGTATCGCGAAGCCATAATTTTCTCTCTGCAATTCTTCGGAAAGAAGATAATTATATACGGTGGTTAATAACGATAATAACGTCGATCGATCGATCGTAGAAATTTGGAGATACGTTACGGCGTATTAACTCGGCGTAAAGATTCACTTCGAATCTAATTTCCGCGGTACGAAACGAGCGTTATTTATCTTAGGTGAAAATTGATTCGAAGAAAAGGCGATCGATGCGCCTCGTTCGCGATGCTTGCACGGTACTTTTACTGCTTCCCGCTCTCCTCACCTTCTCCTTCCTCTTCTCTCCCTCGGTTTTCGCCTTTACGCTTTTACAGCGGAATATTACACGGGTGCCGGCGATTTACGAGGAGCATCCACCGCCGTAAAAACGCTTCGTAAATTCGTGAAAGGACAAAGAAGCTGCCATATAAAGTTTACTGCCACCGCATCGTTGCTCTCGTTTCTCTCCCCCTCGCCACCTGTTTCGCACAATGTTTCACACGAGCCAACCTCACCGTTTCCGATATAATTTCCGGGTAATTTTCTCGAACGATGTCTGTATCAACATCCGAACACCTATTTCCCTTTTTTCGCCTCTCGCCTTTTTTTACCTTCTTCTTTTCTCTTGTCGTCTAAACTCAATATTATGCCTCGAATACTCGGTTTGACTCTTTCTTAATCAAATATCTTATCAACAGTATATATTATCCTTTCTTCGCCTCCATCTATGTTTCTAAATTTTTTAGAAGAATTTCCAGAAAAATTGCTTACCAAACTCTATCGAGGATATTAAACATTTCTGTTTACGTCAATCGTGTACAATTAAAATGTTGATTAAATTTTATTTTAATATATTATAAAAGACAAAGATCATTCTATTTCTTCTTTCGAAATTTAACAAAAAAAAAAAAAAGAGAGAAAGAAAGAAAAGAATTCTAAACGCGTTCCATTAATTGAAACGAGATAGTGGCCCTTATCATTCGACGACAACATCACGAAATTCCATTGTAATTCTAATTACGGTCTAAGAAAACGTTTACGACACAAGGATAACAGGCGTGAGAGTTGAATCGTTCCTATCATCCTCCTGCTATGGCGAATCGGCTTCTTTTCACCGTTCCTAATCCGTGGCCTGTAATCCGGTTAGCCGGGCGCATTAGCCTTTCGGCCTCCTACGAGTGTCAAGGTGTGACAGGTGAAAGAACAGGGCCGCGGGAGAATGGCGTTCGCGCAACTTTCGCCGCCTCGTTTGATCGGATGAAGAAAAAGGAAAGGGGAAGGGGGATGGGCACGAAATTATTCCAGATGGAAAGTCGATGGATCGCAGAATATTTGAATACCTCGGAACGGGTCAGAGAGATTTAACCGGTGGTGTCACTATCGGCCCTCGAGCGGACGTAATTGCCCGCGACAAGCTAATCTTCGAATAGGATAAACGACAAGGAGCTAAATCACTTCACGGTGTAATTCGCCTCTGGCATTCGCCTGATCCGTCCGCCTTTAATCCCTTCCCCCTTCCGTTTCCACCTCTGACCTTGTTTCCTCAATCGTGCGCGAGGTGCGAGCGAGATCAAGCGTTTGCCTAATTAAATAATTAAAAGAAGAAGAAAAAGAGAGAGGCTTGCCTAAGAAATTGTTAAATTTAATCTCGATATTTTATAATTTAAAATTGTTGTTTAAATTCTAATTTTTATATGGTAACGAAATTTTTCGCGAACAGTATATATATATTTTATTTTAAGGGATCTCAAGATCGATATCGAATCGATAATTTGACGATGGTGGATTAATTATTCGAAAAAAAAAAAAAAAAGAAAAGGGAAAAGTTAAAAATTAAATTACTCGAGAAAATCGATCGACCCTTGCAACACGAGTATAGGCCGGCAAACGCCGCCGTCTAGTAAAGGTACGAGAATAAAATTGAGTAAGGTCTCTGACCCGAGGGTCGAAAAGGTACACGAAAATCCCGGTGGAGAGAATCGAGGCCCGTTTATTAATACCAGCCCCGAAGGCTCTCGAGCAGAACCAAGGCGGCGAAGCGTGCTCGCAGTGTTCCTCGCCGATTAGCTTGCCTCGACAGGGCCTCCGAGGAGGGCCACAGGGGACCCAGGAGAGGGCCATTCCCTCGGCGAAACGTGGTGGTGTACGCCTATGCAATTTTTAACTCTTAATATCGTATCCGTGACCCCTCTCGACTACCTAAAACCGCTCGAGGTATAACAATTTAAAGACAACTTTACGTCGAAATTCCTGCACCGTGGAAATAAATAAAGGGAGGAGGGAGAAAGAAAAGAAATTAACGAAGTCGGAAGGAGAAAAGTTTTAAACATTCTGAAGAACCTTCTGGTGAAACTTCTTTTCCTTTTTTTTTTTTTTTTTTTTCCTTTTCTCCCGAATTCGGGACTCGATTCGGCCGATAACGAAGGCTCGGTCGTCGGCGACGATGGTACGATGGTACCAGGAATGTTAATTAGTTAATTAAAACGTCTTGGTCCGTTTCCACCTTGGGGATATATTTAGATAACACCGATGTGTCCCATATCGCTTTTGGGGTGCTTTTTGGGACCCGGGCCCGGACCTTCGACCGACGAGATAAGTCCTTGATGGAGCGACCACTCCAGAAGACGTTTAGAAGCCTTTAGGGAATCTTTTTGATTGTCTCGCTCGAAGATACGGTCGAAGCAACGGTTAATTAGTAACCGCCTGAAGAAGTTCGAAATTCGTATCTTTATTGCGCTTCCCTTCTAAATATAAAATAATAAAAATAATGCGTAAACGTTGGAAAATGGGAAAAGAAAACAAACTGTCATTTTTTTTCGATTTTCGAGACGAAAAATCAGAACGATCAAATATCAACGTCCGTTTCGAATTTATCCTGAATCTCGACAAGGTGCAATCGATACCGAGGAGGACAAATCTCGCCGCTCGTACGCTGTTCCGACCAACCAGTGGAATTTCTAATCTCTAAATTTATTCGAAATCACATCTCGACAACCGATCGCCACCACACAAATCTACACGCCTCCACCACCCGGTAGCGTTCACCACGAACCCCTTCGAGCCCACGCTCCCCCACCGCTCAAAGGGTTAATCTGGCCGCGATCGCAACGACCGTGAACGCCTGCAACAACGGCCTCGTGCCGTTTCCTTTCATCGCTTCTCGGACTCGAGCGATTAGATCCGACATCGAGGATCGAGCAACAGATGGGGGGATCCTTGTGCTCGAGCCATTCTCTCTCTCTCTTTGTTTTTCTCTCTGTCCCTCCTCTCTCGCGCACGATAACGCGATTACCCCACATTGTGCGTGCGCCTGTTGCGTGGTCGTCGCAATTTACATCGTGACCGATCGTTATTGGAAACGACGACGTATCGTGATCTTGACATTGATAACGCCCAATCGTTTCTCTCGATCATTAACGCTCAATCATTCCATCTAAAATATTTAAAGGATTTCTGAGAATTGGAAATTTGGAAGTTATCAGATGTTATCGTATTTGGGACGAATTAAAATTATTATCTGAATAAAATAAATTACAACGCGTTAGCTGTTTTTAAAAATTAAAATATCGTGAGAAATCTGCAAGGGAATTCCTCGCCTCGAGTTGGTCAATTTCTAGTGAATTGTAAGTAGATATAGGGAACACTAGATATATATATATATATATATATATATATAAACCGAAGATTATTGAGATTAATTTCATTCCTTTTTGCAATTGGTTTAATAACAACATTTTGTGGAATACGGAATATCGGTTTGTGGCATTAGAAAGTACACGTGTAGATGTTTCAAGTGTCGGAATGAGTAAGTCGGGTTGCAAGACGCGAAACAGGAGAAGAGTGTTAAGCCGCAAACGATTAAGCATGAGTGTTTGTGGAATGGCGAAGATGTATTTATATTTGCTTGCGCAGCCACGAGATTTATACGAGCGTTACGAATAATTTCGATATGGTATTAAACTGTCTCGAATTTTATCCGACATTTATTAAATCGATCGCAACTTCCTAAAAATACCTGTCGCTCTAATAATTCCAAATTTCAAATTCTATCGAAAACCCTCCGAAATCATATTTGCATTACATAGATAATTCCAGCATCGTATCCAAATAAAAAATTCGAGAAACCACCACGAATACAGGCACCACGAATTTATTATACCTCATTTTATATATACCTCAAAATGGTATATAGCTATACAAGAAGTCTGAGGCGCGACACCTTGTTCCATCGCGTGGAAACAGAGCTTCACAAGCTTGGAAGGTAGCCTGTCCACGTCCAGGTGGGCCCCTCCAGGGAGGACAAAGACCAGATTTGCGTGGGCCAATGCACCGTGTCCCGTGCTCCACCGAAGCAATTACTCGCCGATCCTGTCCACGGGGGCAGGGGGAGGAATCTCCATCGGTCATCGACGATCCGGATGCCCGTCACGTGGCGGCGTTTTGCGTGAGTACCGCCGTAAGACCCTGAAGAACGGTCCATTGAATGGAGGACCAGCGAGAGAAAGGGGGAGAGAGAGAGAGAGAGAGAGAGGGAGGGAGAAAAGAAGACGAGAAGAAGCAGGAAGAGGACGGAGGACGGCGAGTGGGACGAGGAGGTGAGGTGACGAGGATCCTGACGACTGTCGCGTCAATGCAAACGTCTAGACGTCACGAATAATACTCCACCGACCTCCCCTTCGCCTTTTATTCGTCCTTTCCTGGCTTTCTCGCGATTGTCATTGATGTCCACGGGATATCTCTCGAAGAATCCAAGGTTTCTCGAAAAGGAAGACTCGTAGAAAGACCATGTACATTTATATAGTTTATTTAATTGAAAAATCGATACGAAAAGGTAACGAGCGTGGACGGATAGAAGAGATAGAATCTTTCCGGGAATTTGTAGCTCTGTTTTCCTTTTTTTGATACGATTGTTGTAAAACAATATCGTATCGAGTGAAAATAACAGATAATCCAACAAGAAATTAGAGCGGAACATCGAGGGGAAAGAAGCAAAAATTGGAATTCGAATAACTCGAATAACTCTGGAGGGTTGTTTTTCTCCGACCTTATTAGCAGTTGCAAAGACGCGTCCTTGTAATTAAAGTAGCTTTCTGGTTCGATATGCTTGATACATTATGTTCGATACATTACGCGCTTTTTCACGATCCCCATAAAAGCGCCTTACGAACCGCGGCTGCGCACCTTTCTCGAAAACGCACACGCGATAGAGAAGAGGGCTATTCCCTCCTCCCTTCCNCCCCCCCGCCCTCTGTAAAATATCGCCCGCGTAATGGAAACACCGCTTCTCGACGATGGAGGAAGATTTTTCTCCGCCACGTTTAATCGCCACCGTTCTCGTTAAATATGGATCCCGTACTTAAAACACGTAAATACGGAACAACTGTTCCGTCGAACACCACACCGATAACCGCGACGCTTCGCCTTATCTTTATTAAACCGTATCCTCGTTAAACGTGTGAGAATCAACAACGCTCGTACGATGATCGTCCCTTTCCATGGTTATACGTATATAATATACACGAGTATATTCATTTTTGCCGTGGAATTACTTTTGGGGGGGGGAAAAAAAAAGTACGCACGCAAAAGTAATAAAACTGTGATGGTAAGTAATGATTGCGCGCGAGAGTATTTGAGACGGTGAAGCGAATGCAACCGATCTCGAGAAAGAGCGGGGGAGGGAGAAGGAGAAGAGAGGAGCCGGTTGGCAAGAAATTCCTGCAATTTAATGGGATTCTTTGATTGGTACTTGATGCCAGTCGCCATTGGCTCGATACATACGCCACTCACGTACCCCGAAAGGCATTCATAAGAATCGGGATTTCTGCCCTCCATCGCGTAAGATTTTGTCAAAACTCGGGGTGTTCTCCGATCGAAGTTTTTCCAAAAGGAAAGAAAGGAAAAGAAAAAGAAAAGGAGGGGAAGAGAAGCGAAATTCGTGAATTTTGAATTTTAATTCCATTAATTCCAGCTCTTGTACAAAGCTTGGTATAAAGATCGAGTACCTTTTCATCGGAATCCCATAAATCAATCATCGATTTATTTATCTGAAAACGAAATTCAATATCGTGCGGTTTAATATATCGGTTTTTTCGATATTTATTGTCGATTATTATCGTCGAGCCCAATGCAACAATACCACCGAAACCGAGGAAAAACTTACCTCGCTACAGGGAGCGAACGAAACGTTCTCCTTTTTTTTCCCCCCTTCCTTCGAACGTACAACACGCCTCGACGTTACACACAAAACCTGCTTTACAATTGTAATGCCTCGAATTAATCACGATAACCTGGACTAATCACCGCTCTCTCCCGTATATCGATGAATTTATATAGCGAGAGACAAGGTGGCAAACGTTTCGACTCGTAGCCGCGTTAAACAACCCAATAAAAATTCCTTTTAACAGGATGGAATAGGATTTATCGGGCCAATCTTTCTATGCGATCGCGACAGTGGAAATTTCAATACCACCACTCCACGATTTTCAATTCTCGAAACGATCCGTGTCTCTGCTAAACGGTTTATAAATTATACGCGTGATATTCGAGTTAATTCCACGATCGAAAAGGATCGAGAAAAACGCAATGGAACAAATGGCGAGACGAATATTCTTTATCTATAATATCTAACCGAGATTCGAACCGATCGTATTATTAATATTAACAACGCGTAATCCGTATATATCTCGACGCTTTTCCACGCCTGGGCATTCCGGGAATTTCTCAAGGATCTCGAGGATTCCGATGGTGGCGCCTGCGTGGCGTCACAACTTTCAACCTCTTGCGTGATATTCCAGCGATATGTTTTCCTATATCAAATGTCACGCCGGTTTTTTTCTTTTACTTTTTACGAGCAAACAACGACCAAGCAAAAATCCATTTGATCGACGATGCTCGTTAATTTTTACTTTTTTTACTAAGTCATCAAGTTTGTAGTATTAATTTGGATAATCGTTTAATGGATAAAAGTAGTATTAGAGGGTCAAAATTCGACTCGATAAAATTGAATATTAATAATAAAACTTCATCAGACGAATCTCGATGTTTGTTTAGTCTCCGTCGATCAGTCGTTGGATCCTTAGATCCTGATCGGCCCCTCAGATGTGGAACTTATGCATTTAAAATAAAATTTCGATAAGTTTTCGGACCGTTTGAGAGACGAGAGATGATCGGATCGAAATACCGTGGAACGCCTTAATGCAGGGAGACGTGACACTTCTCTTGCATTCAGCATAATGCAATCGTGTGTTGTGACCCGAAACCGTACTCCAGCAGACGTTATGTTCGAGATACGCGTGAGACCCGATCGCGCGTTCAGACACCGTTGTCTCGCGGCAAAAGAATGTAAGATAAGAGTTCTGGGTAACGATGAACGGGATGACGAGAGCCGTTTCGAGGACTGACCTATGCTTGTTATCGATGTTATTCGGGGATCGACGACTGTTTCAAAGAAAAATAAGAAAAAGGACGTTTCGATTGGATTTTGCCAATTTCTCGAACAATCGAAATTATTATTATTATATTAAATTATTATATTAAGATAAATTTGAACGAACTTCTTCCAGCGAGAAGAAGTGGTCAGTCACCTCAACCGTTAGAATCTTCACTCTCAATATTTAGAATATTTTTGGAATTTATATACGACGTGATAAGAAATCGTGTGTTTGAAAATAGGAGGAGACGATACGGAGGCTTGGAGTATACCTGGAAAATTCCTTCAAGCCTTTCGAACGAATTCTCGCTCTGCTCGATTCTCGAGTTTCGTGGTTAATCTAAGATCTACAAGTCGCTACAGAGGAGCTGGCCCTGCTCCTTTATCAAGTACGATCTTCTCGGTTCCTTAACGAACAAGGAGTTGAAGTCGTTAATAACCGATCTTTCCATGTAAGCAGGCGGTCTTAAATTATCGGGAAGAGCAGTTTTTAACAGTTTAAACGACCAATTTCCCGAGAGAGAAGAGACATAATTGACCACGTGTACCTTTGCTACGTTTCGACCGGACACCGTTAAAATCCGAAAATCTGTTTCGAAGCCACGATTCTTTCTTCTCTCCAGTTCGACGGTATCTTTCTTTAAGTTAATTGTTCGAAATCATCATTTCGAAGGCACGCCACACTTTTTAAAAAAAAAAGAAAAGAAACTCTCACCATTTATTCGTATTTATTCGTATTCACTTTTTGATACTTTTTGATAATTTCGCCAAATTTGCATTCAATAATTGTTGAAGAAAGCTCGATGAAAACGTGGCAGGTATTCGAGAGACACCTGTTCCTGGTTTCCAGAATCTGAAAATCGTCTCTTGACTCCTCGTTAAAAAAGTCAGGGTTTGCTCGGTCCCGATATATCACGTCGGTGGCAGTTACACGGCTGACACGCACGGACGGACGTTTCCTTCCAGAGAACCGGCGATCTTCGAGGACTAATGGGATTTTAACTAACGATCGGCCGGCCAGAGAAGAAGCGACGAGCCAGATCCATCGATCGATCGCCCTGCCTCCTTTTCTTCTCTCTTTCAAGTTTCGTGGAAGAGCGTTTGCCACGATAAATTGGATTCTTTTATATCGATTTCGTCCAGGTTGGCGCGAGTGGTGATAAATTGTCACGCTTTTAATTTATGATTGGACATGGGAGTGAAATGTGGATTAATATTCTTTTTTTCTCTGTCAAGGTGTTGGTCAAAAATTCTTGCAACATCTTTCGCTGCTTGATCGAATCAATAAGTCGTTATTGTGTTTCTCGAGGGCGTTTAACGAAATTTAATTTTTCTGAAAAAAAAAAAAAAAGAAAAGGAAAGGAAAAGTGTATACGCGCCATGGATCTCAAAAGATTGATCAGCTTGCGAACCTCGCCAAAAAATTATTATCAGAATTAATCTCTTTCTCTCCGCCCAGATTTTTACAATCGAAAACTACTATACTTCCTATACGTGTATAAATCTAGAACGAGTCGGAGCACGCGATCGAATTCCAATCAATATCACGAGAATCATTATCGAATTGCTCGACCGATTTCGACGTCCATCCCCCAGATCCCTACCTCGTTAAATCTTTAATTAAAATTCGCTGATCGACTTTCCACTCCTCCTCCTCCTCCTCCTCCTTTTCTCCCTCTTTTATTTCCACGGAGAGCAGGTATACACAGCTGAAAGCACAAGTACAGATAACGAAGTACACATATCCGTACTTCCTAATGATCGAGCCCCCTGAAACTAGCAACCGGCCCATCCCAACCTCGAAGTCGAGGCTCGCAAGATTAGATTAGCTCTCTCTCTCTCTTACTCGGAGTTTTTACTCCGATCCTGCCTCCGATTATTTTCGTTTAACGAGCACAATATATGCATACACGTGGCCTCCCTGAACCGTGTGCCACGAACAGCAAGTCCCCCCCCTCCTTTTCTCTCCCCACGTCACGCGAAATCACGCACGCACCACGAAACCATTCTCCTCCCCCCCCCCCCCTCCTCCTCTTTTATCTCTCGCCCCTTTTCTTTTCCCATTAATTAACCCGACCCAGGTCTTATCGCTTATACCTGCTGCTCTCGAAACCGCCTGCTCGCGATCCTCTGCCGCGATGTTGCCGGTCACCCGGCGATGACTGGCCAACACTGGACCCGCCAGAAAATTGAACGATCACGCGCCGTATCCCGGCGTCCACCGTCGGCCGGCCGATACGTCATCGACGATGATTCGATTATTGGCGAGCAAACGTCCGTGTCCCGCCCCGTTTAACGACGAACGCACCGCGGAAGAAAGTTCGGCGGTGATCGGCCGTGTAATTACAAATTTTTTTCCACCCCCTCCCCATCACCCTGAAATCCCTCGTGTCGCCCCTCTGGTCGCGCGCATTACGCTCGCAGACCCCCTTTCGGAACACGCCTCGAACCCGACCACCCAATAATAAAGCTTCGAGCGGCTTTTTTTCCCCCCTCCTTTCTTTTTTTTTTTTCTTTCTTTCTTTCTTTCTTTTTTTTTTTTTTTTTTTTTTTTCCGCCGCGTATTAACCACGGCCCCCCCCTCTCTAGTCGATTTTTCTTGGATCGGTTGCGTTATCGCGAGGGAACACCGCGCGAACGCGTCCAAAGATAAATCTAAGATTCTCTTCGTTTTAATACGTCCGTCTTGGACGTATCTTTCGATCGTTTTATCGAAGAATCGCTGAGTTAACGGTACGGAATGGACGACGATTGATCCATCCTTCCACTTTTCCTTCGATCGCGTCTCTCTCTCTCTTCTTCTCGCTTCGATGGACGAGTTAGAGGCTCGTCCGATATCGAATGCGTGTAATATAAGCATATGTACTTATGTATATTTGGGTACAGTGGGAGCGAAAAGTATTCGGGCGTACAATTATTATGAAACGTTTTCGTAATGTGCTTTGTTATTATATTAAAATCGAGGCGTTTAACTGTTAAACGTAACAAAGTGCATACTTTTCTACGTATTATCAAACGTGTGCATTGTGTATTATGAAATTGTCACTGTTTTCTTTCTTTTTTTTTTCAAGAATTCTTTTTTAATAAACAATAAGTAAAACGAATTCGATAATGCAATGGAAGAAAGATCTCGATCTCTATCGTAGATGGATCAACGAACGAAGTTAACAATTTTCCACGTCGATTTATATACAAAAAAAAAAGAAAAAAGAAAAAAAGGAAACTTTGCTTGAAAGGAAAAACAAAACAATTCGATATTCCGGTCGAAAGCTCGAAAGAGGAAAATACTTATGGACGATAGTGTACGCATTAAAACGCGTGTCAAGCGCGTTTCAGTCGAACGTGTTTCACAGACACGAATACAATTAAGCATCTACGAATCGCCTCTCCATGTCCAATCCCATGGCGGGAGTTAGCGCGAGCGCGATAGGGACGTGTAATTTGCTGAATAACACGTTTTTAGCCGGGCCACGCGTTATTAATTCATGAAATCGCGGGTGTCCTCGCGTGATCATCCATCGAGGAGGTGTTCAATAGGCAAAGGAGAGGGGAAAAAAAAGAAATTATACACCGTTGATCGCGGAAGGATCGTTCCTTCCATTCCCTGCCATTTCTTTTTTTCTTTTTTTTTTTTTTTTTCCTTTCATCTTCTCTAAGAAGACTCGACGTGTTATTAGTTAGTCCCATAAGATGTTTATAGGAAGACTCTCGACAAAGCCTATTATTCCTCCGTTTTGTATACCCTCTGTTTTCTCGAACGAGATTCGATATCGAGTCGCGATAATAAGATGGAAGAAAGAAACGGTGGTTTCTTCGATTCGATTTTTCTCGGCGTCCTTCGATTTCTTAATTATTCGCGAATTTTACGATCTGATTCGAGCGAGCAAGAATACGAGAATATGAGCGAGAGTTCTTTTTCTTTGTGTATTTTCACCGCGTGGTTCGTTGCCAGTGAATACTAATACGATATTAATTACGGCTTCTTTTTTTTCTTTTTCTTTTCTTTTCTTTTCTTTTCTTTTTTTTTTTGTAGAATATTTGCGCGAATATTCGAGCGGATTACAACGCTATTTTCGAATCAAAGACGGGTTTTAATTCGCGGTTACGTAACGGGTAACGCGATTTCATTGCGGAGCAATTAACGTGTCGTGTCAAAAGGACACACTGACGTGTGTTCGCGGTTAACGGAACCGGGAAGAACACCGTGACTTCGTGATACGCATGCAAATTCCGTTGGGAATCGATCAACCAGTATTCCATCCATGAGAAATTTTTACTATATACCTCTCCTTTTCCCGTTCGTAATAGCGAGTTCGATTATTTTTGTATTCCTTCTAACTTATTTATAATAAATGTAAAGAAAAGAAGATAAATATATAATAATTTTAAAAATTAAAAATCGTGGTCAGCGTTTAGTTTTATCTAAATATTCAATCTATCCATTATTAACTTGGAACATTCGTCAATTTCTTTCCCTCTATCTCTCTCTCTCCCCTTTAAATACCGCCGTCAAATTACTCTCACGAGTTCCTCTAGAAACGTCAACAGTGAAGGGCGATTTCACGACAGCCGGTGTAGAAGCCAGAGGCAAGAAACTCTCTGCTCGCGAAGCCCCGACGACGAGAAGACGCGGATTTCGAAGCGGCGGCCCAACTGGAATCTGGTATCTATAGCCGGCCGACGAATACCTGAAGAAAGATCATTAAAATCCTTGAGCGTATGCGCGGTTTGTACCCCGTCGCGTATCCATTACGCCTTAATTTCGCGCAGGCCTTAACCGACCCACGGATAATACCTGGCAGGAATAATCGAAATGGAAATGAGCCGGAAACGCGTTTGAAGAAACGGCGGAGCGTAATCAGAAAAATAAAAGAAAAGAAGCGAGGAAAAAGAAAGATAACTTATCCAAAATCCATACGTAGAAAAGAGCTAGATATCGATTATAAAACAACCTTGTTGCAAATTAATTTCTCTCTTATCATTCAAGTTTCACGATTATTTCGCTTTCGTAATTTTTTAACTCGCCAACTTAAGAGCGAGTGTTTCGATCCAATTGTCGCCGTATTATACGACTCGATCGTAAAATCTGAGCTAATAATGGAGAACAAGTTGCACGGTTCGATGGAAGGAAAAATGTCGTCGCGGAGAATCGAAAAAGAATTCCGCGCGCGCGCGCGTGAAAGAGAGAGAGAGAGAGAGAGAGCGAGAGAACGAACCGCGGGTGGACGAATTCGAGAGGATCTCACGACACGAGGGAGAGAACAAGGAGGACAAGGCGGATGAGCATGGCAGCACCGGGCAAGATATCACAGGCAGCACAGGTGGAATCTGGTATCTGACGAGAAGGTAGTTCGCCTGGGACAGCGGGCACAAGGATGTGAGAGAAACAGAAAGAAAGAGAAAGAGAGAGAGAGAGAGAGAAGAGGAGGATCGAACGATAGACAAAGACTCTCGAACGAGAAAGAAGAACGGATATACCTGTGACTCGAAACCTGGAGAGCGGAGATTCACCCAAACACCCTTGCGTGTAACGCTCGCGCGTTTTCTCAGTCTCCACGTTGCTGGAGCGCGTCTCGCCATGGCTTCAGCCCCATCCCCCTCCTCCTCCCCCTTCCCAATCCCGAGCGTAACCCCCTCGAAAACCCGCGGTGCTTGCTCTTGCCTCTGTTGAGGCTGTAATAATGTGCTCACATATTGGAGTACCTAAGGAGAGTCGAGACAGAGAGAGAGAGAGAGAGACAAGAAGGGAACGAGTGGGGTGAAAACAGCGAAGAAGAAGAAGAAGAAGAAGAAGAAGAAGGAGAAGAAGAAGAGGCTCCCGGGAAGGGGACGAAGGGAGAGACTGACGGGACTCTGAGCTGGACCAAGGCGCCGATAGCGTGTACACCGACTGCGCTCGCCCCCTGAGCATGTGTGAGTGCGTGTTAAGCGTGGCCACATGCCCACCAGCGGTAATAAGAGAAAATAAGTAAAACCCTAAGGTACGGACCGGAGGGGGCATAGGGCGGCAGAAGGTGGGAGGAGGGAAGAAGAAGACCATGCCACGAGGAGAAGAAGGGACGAGAGGGGGAGGGGAGTAGTAGTAGTAGTAGTAGTAGTAGTAGTAGTAGTAGTAGTAGTAGTAGTAGTAGTAGGTACCACCGCCACGGTAGAGGGAGGAGGAGGAGGAGGTGAACCTGTTCCCGAGGGAGTTCCTTGACCCTCGGGCGGGGGGGCACACACTCTTGGAGTTGCGAGTCTTGGAGAGACGCGAGAAGCCAGCGGTGTAGCCACCACCATGATGCCCGCTGGCTAACTTCTCTCCTCGGGGCCCTCGAGGAGAGTAAAGCAACAGGCCGGTGGAAAGAGACGGGGAGAGATGGGATATTCCTCTCTCTGGCTGCGGTAGGCAGACGGGAAAAAGATGAAGGATGAGCGGCCACGGGAGAAAGAGACGCATATATATGTATATACGTATACATGTATAGAGCAGGGGGACCAAAAAGGGGGCCTTACGCGCGAGAGAAGGAAGGAAGGAGATGGAAGGAACGAAGAGTTAGACCAGTATCCCACTACTACCGGGCTGTCCGTGGAGATCCGTCCATCCGTCCGTGGACCACGGTGCACCATACTGGCACGCTACTACCCATCGTGGACTCGACTTGCGAGAGATTCTCCGCGCGAGAGAACAGGCCAGACGGAGAGGGAAGCAGAGACGACTCGCCTCGATGTATCGTCTCCTCTCATATATATATATAGTATATATATATATATATTTGTACCTATATATATATATATACAGGTTCTTTCACAGGCTGACCTCGCCGGGTGTAACGAGTGGAAGAGATCAGGGCTGCCGGGAGGAGGAATCGCGAAAATTTAATTTCGATCACCCGGGGGGGGGGGGAGAGGAATATATGGACGGAGATCGAGGATGATCGCAATTAGGCTAAACGCGATCGAGCGTTTCCTCCGTGAATTAATTCCACGTTGTACGCGCGTTAAAAACGAAGAGAAGAGTTATAGGGAGGAAGGATATCATACGTGGATTCAACTTCGTTCGTCCAAATTTTATTTTCAGCGGGAAACGATTCTGTTAATGATCAGGGTCGATGAGTCGAGAGGAATACGATGTATACTTGGGAACGAGATCACCCCCCGGTTTCTCCTGGATCGTTCCGTTTCGCGGAACAACCGGCTTCTCAGCCGGGGTACGAGACGCGACTAGTAGAAAGGAGGTGAGCAGCAGCGTCCGGGGAGAGGCCCAGTTGCCGGTGATAATTTATTGCCATTTAACCGGCCGTCCCTCCGTCCCGTCCCGATAACTCGACACGGGAATTACGTGGAACATTGTATACGGGGGTAGAAATTCAATGACGATCACCGCCGATGGCATTTTCTCCTGAATCCCACGATTCGCAAACATAATGACGGTGGACACGCGACAGCCACTTTATCCATTATTCATTATTCGCCCGAAATCCTTCTTCCGGAATATACATAATTTTCGACATCCTTTCATCCCCCCTTCGTTATATATATATATCCCTCCTCCCCTCTTGCGTAACCGCATTAATCGCCTCCTAAAGGGAAAGAAGGGGGTCTCGAAAAAGGTCTCGAAGAAAATTGAACCTGTTTTTTCGACACCACGCTCCCGCGCGATGCTTCCACGTTAAACGTGCTTCGTCGTTCTCGTTGCACGAGAACTCGATATCCCCTCGCTAGGCAAAAGGTGAGAATACACAACCTACGTAGCTCGCTCGATGAAACCGATCTTGAAGATATACGCGAGCGGGCCGCCGCCGCCGCCGCCGCCGCGGATATCCAGCATCCCGACGGCGCGGCAAGTGTACGATCGTGTGTAATGCCGTTCTCTGGAAAGGCAATCGCGCGATCCGGACAGAGACGGAATATCTCTCCCCTCTCGTAGTTGTGTGCGCCGACACGCACGTACACTCCCCTCCCCTCCCCCCCCCCCCTCACACAATCTCGTAACGAACGTTGCGCACCAAGGCAGACCATGAGGATTAGAGAGATCCGTGCGTGCACCACGAGCGTATCCACCGGGTATACACCGAGGAGGAGAGAACGATCGGCCACGCTGGACGTAGAGCCGAGAGAAGAGCGGACTGTAGGGAGAGAGAGAGAGAGAGAGAGAGGGAAAGGGAGGGAGAGAGATCCATAGGGGCGAAGAGCGGCGGCGGTGGTGGGAGTCGTGGATGCTCCCGCGGTGGAGGTGGCGGAGAAGGTGGTAGTAGGAAGAAGGGGTCCGTGGGTGAAGAAGAAGGAGGGAAGGAGACGGCTTGGTGTGCTTGGGTGCAACCGAGACGAAGGGTAGGGAGTGAGAGCGAATGAGAGTGTGTCTGGCGAGGGGGAGGGGGGAGGCCCGCAGGCCGGCCTGCGGCTCCGACTCAGTATCCCCGGAGCGACCGTCTCGTGTACCCCGCGGAGGTGCTGCGTTTCCGTGCTCCAGCGTGCACGACACAGCTGTGTATCGCGCGCGCGCGCACACATACGTACGCACACACGCGTATACGAAGGTAGAACGAAGGTATATACCGCGGATTAACGTGGCCGTGCACGCACGCCTGGGCCACGCACACGTACACGCGTGGAATCGTGGAAAGGTGCGCGTACGTGCACGAGGCACGCGCGCGTGTGCCGCGATCCACACACCTGTTCCTCTCCTCCTCGGTGAGGGACACACGCCGATATCTGGCGACAGAGGCGACCGCGACAGTTCGACGACACGCGCGTGTTTATCGAAACCATCCAGCGTTTCGAAGATACTCTGTAGCGCGAGTTACGAGGGGTGCGATTCCTTCCTCCTTCCTTTGGAGGAAAGGGGGAGAGAGAGAGAGAGAGAGAGAGAGAGGATCTCGAGTGAAATTTCGAGTGGAAAATTTCGTACGAAAGTTTGTCGATTACGGGATTACGGGATTGGAAGCCGATGATCGAAGAAGATCGTGGACCACGGATATTGGATGAAACTCGATTCCATTCGATTTACGTGGGTTTGGATTTATTTGGCAAAGTGGATTTCGTTCGAACGAACTTGTAGTGAGGTGATCCCCGAGGTCGATCGATCTTCGCATCGAATAAAAGATATTTCACGTAAATTTCCAGGGGTGTGGAATAAGCACGTGCTAGCTCGAGCCAACGACGAGGAAAGGAGAGAGGAGCGAGAGAAAGGGAATCTCGAACGATCACGTGTCGTTCTCTCGCGCGTATTTCGAAAAATAATTTTCGAGGAGCAAAAGGAGGTTCTGTGCCAAGATCCAGGAAGAAGACGCGTTTATCACGTGAACACAACAACGGACGCGCGCCTCCACTCGATTAATTACCTTTTGATCGAGGTGAAACGGGAACCGAGAGAAGGGAACCGACAGAGAGAGAGAGAGAGAGGAGGGAAAAACGAAGAGGATCGTAACGACCTACCGATATCGCACGATCAAAGGCAACCGTACGAGGGAAAGGTGTACCTGTCGCGACGCGAGAGTGCACGTAAACATCTTCAGAGGCCCGTCCCGCGCATCCTGGATCGTCCTCGTTAGAAAGTTCGATCTCTCTACCCGAACCGCGAGAAAACCGACTCTCTATCGATATATCCCACGTTATATTCTACCCGCGTATCCAATTATATTTTCAGTTTCCTCCTCTAAACATTCCCAAGTACGCTACTCCCACACGTATTGTTACGTATATAAAACAAAGTGTTAAAACATAGTGATTGAATAGTGTCCACCAAGGAGAAAATATTAATTTCAACGGAATATTCAATGTTATTACGAAGTGGAGAACCGTGAGATTCAACGAGATATATATATATATATATAACAGTGGCTCGTATTTATAAGTGTGTGCCCGCGGACCGGAAATAAATAATAAGCATCGAAGAAGTGAAGTGTTAAACGATCGAAGAAGAAAACGGGAGCGGGATAATCGATAATCGTTCGTGAACTTGTGAACAGTGCTCTTTCCTGAATCGATTTCAAACTCTCTTGGAGTTACGAGGTTCGAGGGATTTATATACAAACGCACATACATTTATATATATATATATATATACATATATATAAAATAGGAAAGGATTACGCAGGAAGGACGAGGGATTTTTTTTCGTTCGATCGGAAAATTTTTAGTTAGGAGAGGAGGTGGAGAAGAGCTAGAGAAGGAGGTGGACCCATCCACGGGGGGAATGGTGATGCGGTAGTCGAGGGATTCCTCGAGGAAAGACATGAGGGCGGCCGCCGCCTACGTCCTGTTCCTTGCCCACCTCATACAGGTAACGTGTACGCTTTATCTGCCCTATTCGCGACAACGCGAATCCTCTTCCGTGTTCCACTACGTACGTGTACCTCCGTGTACCTCCGTGCGCCGACGGAGAACAATCTTCTTGTCTCTCCTCCGTCGTGTGACCTTTGCTCTCGGCCGAGTCTCTATCAAATTTTCCTGATTAATCGTGATTAATGATAATAAGATAAAAAGTTTGAAAATTTATTTACACGATTTAATTTATTTAGCGATTTAATAATTTGCCAGTTTTTTTTTTTTTTTTTTTTACGGACCAGGAAATTAACTCTCCTGTGGAGATGGAGGTGATTAACTTTGGAGAAAGTCTCGTTGACTTTTTCCTATGAATATTCCGTCGACGTGACCTTTGCTCGGAAATCTTACGATTTTTAGGATTGAGTTGATGAATATACTTGGAAATTAAATTAATATTCGTTTCCCGTATTGAAATTCAGTTATGCGGTAGAATATACGATCGAGCAATTATAAACCTTACACAAATTATTATAAGGAGATATAAGCGGAAATCTTGGATTTCTATCGGCTCTCTTTCGAACAATTCAAACATATATTCCCAGAAACGAGAGATTCACGAGATCTAAAAAAAAAATAAACGATATCCACCGACCGAAAAATTAAACAGGATCACTCTTGTCTCTTTTTTTTAAAAGATTTAAAAGATTAGGAAAAGTCTATAATTATTAATAAATCGCATTAGAAACGCAGCATTTAAAATGCACGTTTCTACGCTGCACGCGTTAATCTCCCATCAAATTGCTTCTCATTTGAAAAAAAAAAAAAAATGGCTAACTTGGATACCCGATGATCAAACCGCGAGAGAATTACTCGCCGATCCTGAACGATAAGTTCGCGAGACTAGATAAGCCTAGTAATTATCGATAAACCAGTCGTGAGTGGAGCACGACTGTGTATCGATGCCAGATATAAATAAATAACGAAAGAAAGAAAGAAAAAAGAAGAAGAAACGATTACATATTAATTACATGCATTAGGGTGAACGAAGCGCAAACTGTCGCAAAGTGGAACGATTAGATAAGTAGCGGCCGGCTCGAAACGATGAATCATTGGGACGAGGTTTATTAACTTATCTTAGACGCTAATATTATTCGATGAACGTGTAAAGACTGTCGACTGGACAGTGTATATATATATCACGTATACACTCTGTGTACATTTCGTCTCTGCCTTTAAATCTCGATCCTCGAATTTTTTTCCAAATATATATGTATATTATCTATACAATCATAATTTACTTTCCCCTCTGTATCATTATATTTCTCCATTTATTATACCTTTCTAAGATTCTTCATATTCTTTCTACTTCTTTCATTTATCTCTCTCACTTAATATTCTCCGTTTCACCAACAAAGTTTCCACCCCATCCAAATCAAATAGAGTTTCTTTTCTAAACGTGTTTCACGATACACTAAAACTTGCCAACCAAATGTGAAATCGTCCATCGCGCCCCTCCCAACTCAACCTCTTCCACCCAATGAATTTTACAAACGAGTCACAACGAGTATCCACGTTATAAAAACATTGTAAAACTTGCAACCGGTTGCAATCGGTTGCATCGCGTAAACCGCCTTGCAAACCGTGCACGGTTCGTCTCACGACGAGTTTCTTCTTCCTCCTCCTCCTCTTCTTCCTCTTCTTCTTCGTGTCGTTGCGCGAGGATAAAGAGGGCGGCACCAAAGCATCATCCTCCCGCTTCTTGTTCTCATCAAGCGGATACACGGTGCAACCGCGGTCCTTTTTTCCCGCCGATCTCGCCTCCTCCTCACCCACACTTATCATCCGCTCCGCGCATCTTCGCCCCCTCCCTTATCCTCCCTCCCCTGGTGGACGAAGAGTTATTCCAGCGCCGCGTGTATCCCTCCATTGTGCGGGCCGGTCGAAAAATGTGTAACACGTTGCATCGGTGTAATCGGGCACGGCCCTTATTTGTATCCCCATGCTCGGTTATTACACGAGAATGCGTTTTCGAGAATGCGTGCGTGCGTATGTTTCGTGCGTATATTTGTGGAATATAGGGAAAGAGGGATGATCGAAGATGGAGATTCTCTGCTAATAAGACGGTGCAACGATTCTTTTCCACGAAGGTGAAATCCATCGATTTACGAGTCGTGGTTATTGGTAAATTTTTTTGCCTTGGAAATTTTGTTGCGTGAGATGTTTATGGATATTTTTTTGTTTCTTTGTTAGAATCGATACAATTTTGCTATAATTGTGATTCCGTGGTTGCAGTGATATAATAAGAAAATGTGTGCATAGGGAAGGATACGAATATCGAAATTGTTGGTCTTCGGTATTTTTTCGGTATTTTCAATGAATTTTACCACGTGTTTCTTTTTAATTATCTATTTATCTTCTTATATATGTGAGCGCGAAGTGTGTGAGAAAAGTGTTGCTTTTGAAATTACGAAAGGGAATTAGTCTGTTTCCCTCTGTTAATCCGTTTTATTTTAGAGAGAAGACGCGCGACATGTTGATTCGTCTGGATACGAGAGACAAGCGAGAATTATAACTGGGCTAAATGTCGGTGTATCGTATGACCAACGGGGATACGTTGGCTGCAATGCAGGCAAAACGTCTGGATATAATTCATATTGAACGTTGGAAGCGTTATAGTAGTTGGAATAAGTAACGGCTGTGTAAACCGTAAGCCGTGAAAGCTTTAAAATTCTTGACATAAGTATTGAAGTATTAACGCGTAATCTAACTAGCAATTTGTGAAAGCAAGATAGAATCAAAACGTTCATAAAAACATACGTAACAATGATGTTTGTTAGCTTCTCGCTTTCGAGAAATTCATAAGGCGTTATAATAAAAGAACGAAAAAAGAAAAAAGAAAAAAAAAGAAGAAGGAGCCATTTGTAATGCAAAACATTGGAATTCATTTATTTTCAATGGGGAAATTGCAAAAAAAGGAATTAATTGTTTCAAGGCATAATTAGCATAAAAGTGAAAAGTGTTTGTTTAAAAACGGAACGAAGAAACATCTAACGCAATTAACTTAATGATATACACATTCTATGAATTCCTAATAATTTTACAAATAAATATACTCGTAATAATCGATTATATATCGATTAACGAAATTTTTGCAAAAATCTAATTCACAATTTTTTCCGTTCCAATTCGATCTCTCTCTCTCTCTCTCTCTCTCTCTTTCTCTCTCTCTCTAATTCGTTTCCAATTTCGTGACACGCGTCCAACGATGTAAAATTGACACCGTATTACATTACAACTGCGACAAGTGACTCGTCAAAGTTTAACACTTCGAGAAAAAAAAAAAAAAAAGAAATCCAATTCTCCTTCGTCACAAAACCGAGCAAATTCTTTCTCTCTCTCTCTCTCTCTCTCTTTCTCTCTTTCGTGTACGAGAGGTTCGTAAACAACAAGTTTAAATACCTCAACAACCTCTCTCTCGAGACGATATTCCCTCGAGTAACAGGGCTCGAGTAAGAGGGAAAGATGGAACCACTCGAAATCTTTCCGAATCCCAGCTTCCAGATCCCAGAGAGTGAAAGATTTTTACTGCTCGAAAAAAACACCGGGCGACGGGAGCTCGCGAAACGCAATCTCGTTGACGGCTAAACACAGCCTCCGCGACCACTCGAAACGGTGCTTCCAAAACGATGCTTCGGATGCAACCCCCCCGCTGCCGAGATTTCGGGGGGGTAATTGGGGCTCCAAAGTTTGGAGCTGCGCGAGTTATGAGAAAGGGGAGGCCCTTTTCACAAATGACTTTCGAAGAAGAGCGGCGCTTCCCCCTCTCCGATGATTTCGACCTAGCGCAATTAACCGCCGCTTCTGCTCTCTTTCAATTACAGCCCGAGCCGGAATTACCGTTATAACGCGCGCGATGGCTGCCGTTTGAAAAAGAAGAAGAAGAAAAAAAAAAAAAGTATTCCGGCCGAAAAGTATTCCGAGAAACCGATACCTCGCCGATCCATACTCGCGGCCAACGTGTCACTTTACGCCTCGTGTGTGTGCGTGTGCAATCTTTCTCCCGATTTAATATCGTCGATGAGTGACGAGTGAAGAGTGAGGGGGAATGGAGGGGTAGAATTCATTCGACAACTTAATTTATTGCGATTGAAATTTTTGAACAGACGAGCTTTCTTTTTTTAAGGGGAGAGAAGTGTTCGAAATTTAGTTTAGAAAGTAAAGGATAATTCTAATCTAAAGAGAGAAGAATCGTAAGTATCGTTATCATTCATTGTACCATTTAACTCGAGGGAATGAGGTAGAATTCATTCGACAACTTAATTGAAATTTTTGAATCGATGTGCCTTCTTTTTTAAGGGAGGGGAAGTGTTTAAAATTTAGAAAGTAAAGGATAATTCTAATCATTATTATTCATTGTACCATTTAATTCGAGGGAATAGGCTAGAATTCATTCGACAACTTAATTGAAATTTTTGAATCGATGTGCCTTCTTTTTTAAGGGAGGGGAAGTGTTTAAAATTTAGAAAGTAAAGGACAATTCTAATCATTATTATTCATTGTACCATTTAACTCGAAATAGGTTAGAATTCATTCGACAACTTAATTGAAATTTTTGAATCGATGTGCCTTCTTTTTTAAGGGAGGGGAAGTGTTTAAAATTTAGAAAGTAAAGGATAATTCTGATCATTATTATTCATTGCACTCCATTTAATTCGAATGGTGAGAGGAAATTGTCTCACATAAGCAGATACGCGCGATTAGTTTAAAGACAGGTAATCGAAGGTATCGATACACCCCCGACACGATGGTTTGCGATTTTTCTCCGCCACGAATGCGAAATTCGAGCCCATCAAGCTCGAAATTGCTACGGGATGCTCGAGTGCAATTATCGTAAATCCCCGTTATGGAGATCGGCAACGAGAGATCGATCTGCGCCCGTGGAATCGTGCACGCGAAATCTCCACTCGCTCGTACACGTCTTGGATTTTTCTCTTGGATCCGACTCGATTATAATTCATCCGTCTCCACCGTCGGCGCGTCTTAATTATCCAGGCTTGAGCGTGGAACGAAGGATGGGTCGAGAGCCGGCTTCTTCCCCGTGGAAGAAGAAAAAGCAAGTGGTGGAGGAGAAACCGATTGGAGGGAAGATCGGTCACGCCTGTATCACGGACCGTAGATGGATCGTCTCTAAACGCATATCTCGAATTAATAATCCTATACCGAAATTCCTTTTTTTTTTTTTTTTACATCATTTAGGCAACAAAGATCGAAGCTTCGAGTCGAGTCAAAGTTTCCCCAGTATTTTTGGATTTCGTTTCACGTTTTTTTCACGTTTCGTTCGTCGATTGAATAGGATAGTCGATTTCTCGGTTAAAATCGGCAATAAATTCGAAGGACGATCCTAGATTTCGAGAATATACGTAAGAGTGTATGTTAAATTAATCGCGAAGGTCACGAATATTTAAATAGGTTCCACTTCAGAGTAGAATGGGAAGAGAATATCAACGATGTTTAAAATATTTTTTCGTACGAAGACCTTCGTAAAAAAAGAAAAAAAAAAAAACCTTATTCGATATATTTATACAGAAATGGTACGGGGGAACGGTTTTTTCGCACGAAAATTGACATTCGCGAGGCTAAAATGGCAAAAAAAGAAACACTGGCGCGTAATTAATCAACGCCAGCGGATGAAACTCATTGGAGTGAACTCAATAACCCTGTCGAGGAAAATTAGCTCTCGCGTACAACTCTCGCGCGCAAATCTCTCTCTCTCTCTCTCTCTCTCCTCTCGACCAGGTTTTTACGAGCCCCGTAACATCTTAACCGCCATTATCAAGAAATCCTCTTCCAGAAACGAGAGGCGAGCCGAATCCCGCCAAGGAAAACTCTATTACTCTATTACGCCGCAAGTACGAACTCGATCAATCATCCGTCCTTCGGAAAAAAAAAAAAAAAAAAAGAAAGAAGAAGAAGAAATATCCTATCAAATACCGTGGATCACAACTTCTTCCTCCTCGCGGGGACGAGCTCGAGGCTACGAATTAATAAAAGTAACGATCCCATCGTGCGCCATCATAATCATAATCCGAAAACGGAAAAATACGCCAGGGTGGCGCGTAACACCCAGCAATGGTAAAACGCATCGAGGCGAAAGAAGCTTCATCAAAGCTTGTGGAAGTCAATGAGAGAGAGAGAGAGAGAGAGCGAAAGGGTTGAGAAAAAGACGCGCGCATGCCCCGCGGCGGTCGACGACGACCCGTTTAGCGCATTAGCGCGCCGCTTCCGCTTTTACCCTGGGAACCTATCTCTCTCTCTCTTCAACTATATATATATATCCAACGAATACGACCGCGTTCTTGTCGTTCCTCTTCTTGCTATCACCGCGGCCAATTATCAGTCTCGCAGGAAGTCGCAGGGATGCAGAGTTGGATAATAGTTACATATTAGCTACTTGCACTACTTGGTGAAGCGAATATATAAAGGGAAGAAAGGAAAGAGGTGGATATAGGCGATGTGGCGTGACGCGGAAATGATAAATAAGACGCGAGTCGTCGAACAGGTGGAGAGTAACGCAAGGACGAGCAACGATGGCCGTCGACGAGGAAGCGAGAGAATGGGAGCGCGTGGATAAGGGAGAATGCAAATAGCGGCCGGTTGGAGATATGGAAAGAGAGAGAGAGAGAGAGAGAGAAGGGATAAATTATTCGAATGACACTGAGATCCAGCATTTGACCCACGCTGAACACCAGGAGATCAAGTTGAAAGGAGGAGGGGGTGGAAACGTGGTGGTTGTACACGTACGCGTGAGTCGAGGAAGAGAAAGGGAGGAGGGAGGGATGATAGGAGGGAAGGAGGTGAAAATATGGGGGGGAGGTGGAGAGGGTTAAAGCGAAGCGTTTAGCCGACGGTCACGCGAACCTCCTATAAAAATCGGGCCCCGGGGCTCCGGGATGCTCGGCGGATGCTCGCCAGATAGACGGATAATACGGTCTCGTGGCTCGGCGTTACACCGGCTGCTGCGTGATCCTCCGTAAGTTGGCCTGGGCTGGCTGGAACGGTGGCGCACAGGTGCGTGTCCGAGAGTCCTTCTTCTCCGCCCGACTCTTCCTGCCATCCTCGACATCGGTGGCCGAGGAATGAAGAGAGGAGAGGACCGGCTGGGAAAGTGGTTAAGGGTTTTACGAGTTCGGGGAACCGGGCGAGGAGGCGCACACCACTCGAGAGTAATTTCGTGATAAACAGGGATAAGTTTTTGGGGCGGATGAAGTTCGTTCGTCAACACGTGAGAAGGGAAGTAAACATCTCGAATTTCTTCCTTCTTTTTCTTTTTCTTTTTCTTTTTTTTTTTTTCCTGAAAGGAAAGGATCGCGAGGTTATTCGAGGTGTTACACGAGTTGAACTTCTCTTTTGAATAAAGAAGGCGGCATTGCTCCTGAGAATAATTTGTAATAACTTTCGAATTTGCTCTTTTTCTTTTTTCTTTTTCTTTTTCTTTTTAACGATGCGATAAAAAAGATCGGCGGCTAACCGAGGTAATAGAGATGGAATAGCGATTTTATAAGTCGCGCGTTAAAAAGTCGCGGAGCGGAGTTTTTATCGCATCGGAGATTGAAAGGAAAGGGCATGGTATGTTAGGCTAGTTAAAGACAAAGCCTACTGTCGCGTTTACCACGGGTTAAGCTTAGGCTGTTACCGTTCATCGTTGCCTGTTCTTTTTCATACCTCGTTGGCCGTCGTTTATCAAGTTTGAGAGCAGAAGTGCTGTAATTTCACGGGTGTCCGCGGGAACGGGTGACAAAACCGTGACAACGAGTTACGCAGCAACCGGCCTGGCCAAGACGGTTTCCACGGTAGCATTTTTTTGAACGGTGGAAGCATTTTACTCGGGACGACATTCCCCTGTCGACTTCGATTCTCTCGATACAACCAGTGCTCTTTTCACACGCGTATCTCACCTTTTCTTCCCCGAATAACACTTTCACCGATATTTTATCCAAGATTAAAAAACGCTCCAATTATTCTTTTCCAATTTTTATTATTAGCTAGAGAGATTTCGATCCAGAATATTTCCATAGCTCTAATTTTTTGTATGCCGTGTTCTTAAAAATTTCTAACAATAGCTCGACAAAGAAACAGAAGAGACATCGTTTGAATACTACTCAATATCGGATCCCCTTTGTCTCCATCGAGTAGCATTTACGAAAAAATTCCAACAGAGTGGCCGACCAGATGGTCGTCCCTTCGTCGAATATCAATTAGCCGTAGCATCGTCATTTTCACGTCGATCGAACCCAGTCATCATCGATCTTCGATAAACGCTTCAATCTTAACAACTTGGACAAACCCGTTTTAATTTATTGTCGCATCGAGCTCGGTATCGGTCACTGTCGCCGCGCACTTACGCAACGTGTAATCGTCGCTGATCGAGCAAACCATCGCCTGCTTGATTAGAGACCGTGGAAGCCGCCCTCTTTTCAACAGCCCCTCGATCGATTGTTCCTCACGCGTGTTCAAAGATGAGAAAACGAGAGAAAATTGGGCGGCAAATTTGTGTCCCAAATACCGATATTTTCGATCCCTTCAAACTTCGTCGAAAATTACAATTTATACGATCACGTACATTTGTTTTTATTTTCTTTTACAATTCGTAGATCTCGTCGTTTTTAAAATAAAACTAGCTTTATCATTTTTCCAACAAGATGGAAACATGTATAGCCTTCGATATATATATACGATTACAGTTCGATTACAATTTCGTCTTCGAAGGAAAGATGGGTTATCGTTCAGAGACCTCCGAGTTGCAGCAAGTTTTCGATATACCCTGCAGGGGTATCGAGTCAATAGAGCGAGGCTAACGTCTGCCTGAGTGTCTTGACTCACACCTGTTCTCCCTGCTTGCCGAGACGTTCGATCCCCGCCATCAGGTAGATCAGGTTGAGGAAACTGGATGATCCACCACCCCTCCCTCCCCACCGATCGTCGATCGTGTTTCATCCACCCTTGACCGGGCCAACAAAAGCTCGATCGATAATCGAACAGCCTGCCTGTTTTTTAGTAGCGGCGACAAGTTCCCACGGGGAAACACGATACACCCACGCAACGATTACTCCTCAAATCGGCTGAGAAAATGCCGATCGTAGTGTACCACGCCACGGTAAAAATTTAATCTCCGAGCGAGCGGCCGGTGGAGGGTCAGAAAATTATTGCGTCGAGTTCCACACAGTGTGTACACAGTGGGGGGAGGGGAGGTAATCCCCTCTCTGGAGGTAATTTGGTAAACGAGGAGGGTAAACTACGAAGAGCGGTGTGCCTCTAAGATGAAAATTTTTCTTTGAATTTCTATATTTGTATATTTTTTCGAGCTGAATTCGATATCGTTTTACTCGAATTACGGTTATTAATTTTTTTTTTTTTTTTTTACTACTTTAAACAATCTCGATACTCTATTCGATCTCTGATAAAATAGCATATATGTAGATATATATATATTATTCCAGCGAAAGCGTATAGGACGGCTCTATTGCTGAACCTAATTAGAGAATTACCGGCTCGGCCGATCTTATCGCATCGTAACTTAATTAAATCCGTTCAACTAAACCTCGGGCCTTATTCCATCAATTTAATAACACCCGATAACACCTTAACCCGTTTAATAATTATCCAACGCGAATTATTATAATTACAAATTAATTTGGCCCAAATATATTTCATAGATTTTTCGTGTCCATGAAAGTAACTCGATCGATCGCCTCCTTCCTCTCTCTGTCTCTCTCTCCATCAAGATTTTCGCTCGAAAGCAAGAGAGGGAGAGGAAAACGAGAAAGTGGGCAACGGATTAAAAAGGGAACGATATCCCCCTTATTAATTTATTCCACCCATTCTCTCCAGAGATTTCGCGATTAAAATCGCAAATTCCATCGTCCTTCGTTCCATCGAAATCGTCGGCGGGATCATCGGCGGTAGTCGAGGGAAGGCGAGGGGTGGGAGGGGGGGCTTCCCACGCGAGCTAACAGTTTTTAATTATTTCGGTAATTTGTGGCCGATCGGGGGGCCGCCCGGAGGGATCGTAGCGAATAATATTAAGTATAGGCCTCCTCCCGCGAGAGAGGGATATTGCAGAGGATCGGAGGAAACGTGTGGTTCGAAGGAGGCGGCGGCGGCGGCGGCGGCGGCAATCGTGGATACGTGGTCCGTGGTGAAATTAAATGGTGCTTCGGCGGCCCCATCGAGTCTATTTCGGCCGGGCAGGTAGCGGCCACCGGTAATTACTACCTTAGAACTTAGGAGCTCAGAGGATGAAATGAAAGGGCCCGGGACGATTTTCGAAACGGAATTCGCGTCAGTTGTTTCTCTTCCTCGCGTTCCCCGACAGGGGAGAACGCGTTTTGCTCCTTTTCCGGTTCGAGTTCTGGGTCGCGTGAGGCGACTGCTTCTTTTTCTTAGTGCCGAGTTCAAAGAGAGAGAGAGAGAGAGAGAGGAGAGGAGAGGATCTCGATGGTCATCGAAGATGGAACGATCGATCCTCCGCTGCATTCTTTGTTGCAAAGGGATTCTCGATCGGTTACTCTCGATCAGTTTTATTCAATGTTCATTCTTCTACGTGGTTTCAGTGTTGTAGAAGCACTATAGAAAGGGAGCAGGACAATTCTACTCCGCTTGGATTTATTAATTCGATTAAAAGAAAGAAAAAAGAAGTCAGGGTTTTCGAGCTCCTCCGTTTATTAAATCGCGGTTAAATCTTAATTTTGAGAACGATCGGCTCGCGTTCCAAATATTGAAGAAACGCGGGAGAGGAGCTCGATAATTAGTATCCGACGATAATGGTGCCTTCTCATTGATCCCCCATCCCTCCCCATAACAGTTTAGTCTGGTTTTCAATTAAGATATTAAGCGGGCACTTGCCACTCGCGCTTTTACATAATTGCATCCAGCTCTAATTAAGCATTTACATAATTACAAGGTATTCCATACGAACGGTAGTGGCAACTTCTCCTCCCCCTCCTCGACTTATTCGCGCTAATGAGATCGCCGATAACAATTAACCCGCGTAACCGAACGTCCCCGTGCACCGTTTACCCTCGATTATCCGCCGATGATCGCCGCCGTTTTCCACAGTTATCCTGTTATTAAGCCACCTTTTGATTGAAGAGCACTCGGCCATAGAAAGAGCCATGAAAGATGAATAAAGCTTGTTTTATCAATAATCCATTCCCATGAGACCCCGCTCCCAACCTGTTTCGCCCGTTCCGTTCCTCTAACTCGTCCTTCTCACTCCAACTTACTTCGAGCGCTCAATTATTTTCCAGGAAGAAACGAGACGTTCGACATTGTCTCGAGATTCTCTTAGACCCGTTTCATATTGCTTATTGGATCTCTTCTCGATCTCTCCCCTCTGTAAATTGTGCAACATTGAAACTGATAAAGAGCGTAGTAAGAGCTTCGTATATATATAACGACATCTCGTCTCGAAGAAGAATCCAAAAGCCGATTACGTAATAATAACGTTTACGCAAAATGAAATATAAGTATCTATTACTAGCTATCGATACGATGCTTGAGATCGTAGAACGAATTTATCATCAACCACTTTTCTTTCTATTTTCTGAACCAAAATTTATTTTCCAAAAGCGTCTATAATTTACAACATATCTCACGCGAAATATAAACCATTGTAATAATTTCCACGGCTAGTGCGTATATTTTATATCGAACATTCCACGTTGCTCAGTTTACGACATCGTATGGCCGGAAATCGAGTCGAAAAATAAAAAGAAAAAAAAGTGGGAGGAAAGATAAATGAGATGACGGGAAGAGGGTCGCGAATATCCCATCGATATCCCATAGGATCGCGAGAAATTGCATGAGAACCGATCGAAAGGATACGCTAGGCTCGTTCCTCAGTACGCGTAGTGTGCGCCGTTTTTTCGGTCGAATGAGTTATTCGTATTAACTGGCGCGATCGTTGGACGCGAGGAAGAGGAGGCTAAGCGAGCGTATGCCTCGCTGCATCCTGGCTATGCGGAAAGGAAAGCCTGTTCTCCCGCGAATCGGCGCGGCGCGGCTCACGAAGAGAGAGAAACGGCTCATCCTCGTCGTGGCGGGTCGAGGCTCGTAACGAGTTACGAGCAGAGGTGTGTGTGTGTATGTGTGTGTACGCAAGGGCCTTAAAACGGACGTGTAAAACCCTCTGCCCTCTCGTGCACCAGGTGTCCAGAAATCAATCTCGCGACAGAAATCCCGCTCCTTTGTCTCTGCGTGCCGATTTTCTTTTAGGGAAGCTTATGAGAGAATAGAATTTTCGAGGCTTCGTTCTTTTGAAATTTTGACTTTATCGCAAGAGAATTGTACGACAAAAGATACAAGAGTTATAATAAATAAGTAAGTTTCGATGATTTTTCCTCGAGTTTCGACGAAGTGACGAAGATTCCTTTGGATCGACAATTCACGAAAATATATATATATATATATATAATTTATAATTTGTCGTGGCAACATAAATATTTTTTAGACGAATCTTTTGGAATCTTTTTTTTAGATAAGCGAGCAAAGTCGTCGTAAAAGTTTCGTTTCGTTTCACTGTGGTGGAGGAAATTTTGAATAAGCGCGGGAATTCGTTGCGAAGAAGGATGATGCCCCTACTAAATAGATAGTTGTTAAGTAGTTGGAGGTAGTTGACACGTTAATGACTGATGGAACTGATGGGCTCTCTGCGTCGTTTCCTTACGCATTTAACCGGTTGCTGCGTTAATGTCTGTTTATATTACGGTACCGTCGCATACCGATCGCTCGTATATTCGCACGAGTCCGACACGGAAAAAAATCGAGACTCGGCATCGGTTGTTCTGGCATCGATCGACAATCAGTTTGACAGTTTGCTAAACTAAGAATTATAACGAATTAATCCTTTATAACCGTGAGACGATCGATGGAACGGATTGGACGTGGATATGCATATTTCATATTATAACGAGCAAACGATGGAAAAAAAAAATATATATATATATATATATATAAATCTTCTGCAATCGTTTGCAAATTATAATAATAATAATAATAATATGTCGATCAATCAAATGGTTTTCAATTATTTCCATTTCGTTCGATATTCTGACAGTGCTGTCCTTTGTTAAGTCATTCGATCGGTCGAGAAAAACATTCGAATATATATGCGTATTTGCATATCCGCGACCATTATCTGAATTTTTCGAATAATTTCAATCTCGTTTCGATCGAGATAATCGGTTGGATTGTTGTTGCGGTTGTACGGATGTTTTGAAGAATAGGATATTACGGAACATGATGAGGGGGAGGGGAAATAACGTTACCAAAGAAACAATCGACGCTTCACAAAGGAGATTCCCCTTCCGGCGAAAAATCAGCTTTCGCACAATTGACCTGATAACCGTGAAAGGGAGCAACTCGAGCAAAGCGATCGTTGAGGAGGCGCGGGATGGGAAGTGGACGTTAATACGAGGTGTCCACCTTTATTACACCTCCCGACAGCTCTGAAGATCTTCAATTATGGCTGGGTGGCGACCGGGGCCCCGACCGTATGGGAAAATAACGGATCTCGTGGCTGCTCGTGAATGCTCCAACATCATCAAGAGACGCGAATGTCATTTCCTGGTTCTCGTATGAATCTCGTATAAATATATTTAATAGTGTTTAAATATTCGACGAACATTTCTCGCAAACTTTTGCGCAAAGCTTCAAAATCGTATTTTGAAACTTCGTCATTTATTCCTTCTTAGAAGATTGAAGATTTCAACTTAAGACTTAAAATAGACTCGAAAAATCTATTTTAATCTAAATAAAACGAAATTACGTGCGTAATTTCTTCCTGAACGGGCTTCGAACCGTTCGAAGATCGTTCCACGAAATCATTTTCAAACCTCATTTAAAGAAAAAAAGAAGAAAGAAAACATTGGTATCCCGGGAGGGGCTTTGAAACTGACCGCAGTTACGCCAATAAAGTACACAGCAATTTTACACTCGAGCATGCCATACCTTATCTCGCCTATCTTCTATATATAGACCAAAGATCACGATCGATCTACGATCGACAGATATATATACCTTAGAAGATACCTTAAAAAAAAAAAAAAAACTGCGAAAATTCCTAAAAACGGAACATCTAATCGTCCCAATTAATCCTTTATAAGATAAACCGGATCACGCGTCGTGTCGCCTCGCATAAGTTCACCGCGTTTCGACCGCGTGAGAAAGAGGCCTCCGGCCTCGATCGGCTGTTCAAAATTCCAGCCTCGTTTTTCCCCGCAACAGGCATACATACCCATCCCCTATACACGCACACGCACATATACATACATATATATATATACGCACTGTATCATCGAACCATACCATACCGTACCAACTTGTCGTACACCGATCCCAGTTTTGAAGAAGGCCGTGTGCTCTTCCGCATCGGCGGCGGCGGCGGTCTGAAAAGCCATCTCCGCGACACCGGCCAATTTCACGTCGGCACGTGAGCGGACTGTGCAAACTTCGGCCGCGCAAACTCTCTCCCTTCCTCCCTCTTTCGCCCTGGCCAACAGTCGTTCACGGTTTTCAGCTGCTTTCGGAGGCAACGGGTTACCGGCGAGTGCCTCCAGAATAAGTATGCACTGCTAATAAAACGACAGGAGAAGAGAGAGAGAGAGAGAGAGAGAGAGAAACGGTCGTTACACCGTCGAGTTGGTCAAACACGGTTCCGAGCAGAGGGCGGAAACGAGCACCGCTCCTTCTCGGTCCGCGTTCCTTCCCTCCTGATCGTAAACGGCGGCGGCGGCGACGGCGATCGGGCGCGCGGAAACGGCTCGAGGGAACCGAACCGGCGAAAGAAAACGCACGCTGCTCGTTTTACGGCCGCGCGACACGCTCCGCGTTTGCACGCTCGATTGATATATTCTCCCCTCGATGAGGGAGAGAGAGAAAGACTCTGGCGGATATATTGCCGGAGGGAGAATTATCGGTTTTTAGCTTGGAAAAGGTTTCTTTCTTCTTCTTCTTCTTCTTCTTCTTCTTCTTCTTCTTCTTCTGTTTAAAAAGAAGCTTGTGTACAAGTTGGGGAGAAGGTGTCCAGAGCGTGGCCACGGCGCGAGTTAGTCACGATTGTTTTAGAAGAAAATTCAACTATGACGGTTGTATACGGTTGTATAAAAGCATGGAGAGTGGAGAATGTTCACAATTGTGTGATTTATGCTGCGATGCGAATATAACGTAGTTAGTCACGGATAACACGTGCAAATCGCGTGTACTTCTCTCGGAGAAAGAGATATTGGCAAATGTTGCTAAGTATTATTGGATTTTATTTAACTTGGGAAAATACGAGATACGAGGCGTGTACGAAGCGTGTGTGTTAAATTGTTATATGTTGGAAAAAAAGAAAAAAAAAAAAAAAATAAGAATGTTTCTTGCGATGAGACGAGAAATGCGTGAGAATTTTAAGTATACGGGGAGGGGGAAAAAGGAAATAGAAAATGGACGGAACGGAATGATATACTTTGGGGAAATTTTTCTTCCTTGGAGAGTAGGGGAATGAATTATATCTGATTGAATTTTCAAGATAGCCGAACTACTGCCTCTGGGTTATTTCTATTTTGAAAGTTACCGATTAACCGCTTCGAAAAGTGAAACTTGTATTTTTATTGCGTATATAACATAAGTGAATATAATAAAGTAGTACGAGTGTATACATAGGGTGTATCGATGAAACACAAATCCTCTTTCACGACAATAATTATTATTGATGTTATAATTTATAAATCGTCATCATGTTCTGTTCCGGAAAATTCCGAAAATTTATTCCTATGCAAGAAATCAGTTTCTTAACGAAACACAAATTCTCTTTCATAATAATTATTATTGATGTTATCCAATTTATAAATCGTCATCATATTTTGTTGTGGAAAATTCCGAAAATTTATTCCTACGCATAATAGATGCAAGAAATCAGTTTTGTTTTAACGAAATACAAATCCTCTTTCACGACAATAATTATTATTGATATTATCCAATTTATAAATCGTCATCATGTTCTGTTTTAGAAAATTCTTAAAATTTATTCCTATGCATAAGAGATGCAAAAAATCAGTTTCGTTTTAACGAAATACAAATCCTCTTTCACAATAATTATTATTAATATAATTATTAACCAATTTACAAATCATCATCATGTTTTGTTCTAGAAAATTCCTAAAATTTATTCCTACGCATAAGAGATGCAAGAAATCAGTTTTGTTTTAACGAAACACAAATCCTCTTTCACGACAATAATTATTATTGATATTATCCAATTTATAAATCGTCATCATGTTCTGTTCTAGAAAATTCCTAAAATTTATTCTTACGCATAAGAGATGCAAAAAATAAGTTTCGTTTTAACGAAATACAAATCCTCTTTCACAACAATAATTATTATTGATATTATCCAATTTATAAATCGTCATCATGTTCTAGAAAATTCTGAAAATTTATTCCTACGCATAAGAGATGCAAAAAATCAGTTTCGTTTTAACGAAATACAAATCCTCTTTCACAATAATTATTATTAATATAATTATTAACCAATTTATAAATCGTCATCATGTTCTGTTCTAGAAAATTCCTAAAATTTATTCCTACGCATAAGAGATGCAAAAAATCAGTTTCGTTTTAACGAAACACAAATCCTCTTTCACGACAATAATTATTATTGATGTTATAATTTATAAATATTATATAAAACAGTTTTGTTTTAACGAAACACAAATCCTCTTTCACGACAATAATTATTATTGATATTATTCAATTTATAATTTATAAATATTAATAAATATTTTTTAAATTTATAAATATTATATAAATCGTCATCATGTTCTAGAAAATTCTGAAAATTTATTCCTACGCATAAGAGATGCAAGAAATCAGTTTCGTTTTAACAAAGATTCTCGTGCTGTGTGTGTCCCCCCCTTGGTTCCCCGACAGCTCCATCATTTCCTGCGCGCGGCAGCCGGACATTATTCTCCTCAATTCACTCCTCAATTTCCCCGAGATTTCATCCTCCCAGGCCCTCACCTCCTTCGCCCGCGAAACCGCAGAAGCTCGGATCCCAGGCAAAATGTCACTCGAAGAGAGGAACGTTATATAACATAGTAGGAAGCGGTTTGTGGAAAGCAAAGGCCAGCAGACGATCCTCCGCGCTTTCTACCTTCGATCTTACTCTTACGGTAATTACACAGGCCCCCGGGGGCCGTGCACGATCCTTCACTCGCTTGATGCACACGCTTATGACCGCGCGCTACACGTACGTGCCCCGTATACACACATGTATACATATATGTACACACACCATGTAGAATGCACGTGCCCGATTCAGAAGCGTGCATTCGAAACCGATAGGTGTAGGTGAGAGATACGTGGAGAGAGGAGGGATTTCGTAAGCCTCGAAAGGAAGACTCTCCGCGTTCGAAACGGGACGATTTCGTGCCGCTTTTATATTGTTAATCCGTGTATAATACACGATGGGCGAAAAGCGAGAGGCGATGTAAAATTCGCGCGTTGGTTGCGGCATCGAAGCGAGCGATTGCGCGATCCCATCGCCGCAATTTTGACCGTGAATGGGAAAGTAGATAGGTGAATTTCGCGCGGAATGGATTGTGTACTCGCCGTTGAATCGGAGAATTTTCGAGAGAAATCCTCGTTTTCTCGACGAGTTGTGTCGATTTATCGAGCTCGTTTTATTTATAGCAAAAAGAAAATTGAAAACGAAGGTAAAAATTCTCTGAAACGATTTTGAACAGTCGTATTTTTTGTCGAGAATCGAAGAGGTGATAAATAAAGTCATCGAGTAAAAGGTACTTTGAGAAGAAAATGGCGGAGCACGAAACGGTGTTTCGAAACCGTACGTACCGACTTTTTCCATCGTATCGAAGCTGCCTCGTAATAGACACTCGAGGGGCCTTTCGCCTCCTGGGGCCGCGGAGACTTCCGTTTTCGCCAGAGACCCAACCTGGAAAATCCCGCTGTTTTATTATGCCCATTAGAAACGAACGAAACATCGTGCTCCGTTCAATGCGGATCGTTTTCTCCGCGTAACGAGCCCGTAATAAATCCGTTCGAAAAAATGTTGGAGTTACAAACACGATAGGATTCAACACGATATATCGAAATATCAAGCAACGAGTCTCTCTGAATCTCGTCGATGAAATTAAATTGCTACTACTACTGTTTTTTTCAGGATCCAATATCGTGACACTCTCTCGAGAATATTTTTCGATATTATGCAACGATAATATTTTAAAAGTGGAGAGGATAACGATCGTAATAATTTTTAATCTTTTATCATTGGAACAGGCGACAAACGCGAGCGGATTCTTCGAGGTGCAAATCCTCTCGCTGACGAACAACAGGGGCACCCTGGTGGACGGTAGGTGTTGCGGCGGGGGAGGCGATGGCGGAGGAAAAGGAGAATTACCACCGTGCACGACACCGTGCTCGACGGCCTTCTGGCTCTGCTTGAAGGAATACCAGTCGAATGTCACAGCCATAGGCTCGTGTAGCTTTGGCAACGTATCTAGTCACGCCCTCGGCCAGAACACCTTCACCCTCAGCGAACCGGTCACCCTACAACTGCACTTCACCTTCCGATGGACGGTGAGTGGATCTTCTTTTCCTTTGTTCCAATTTTATCTTATTACGTGTCTTTTGTACAATATTGTCTAAAATTGTAATGTATTCGAATCGTTGAGTGCGAATAAAATAGTTTGGATTGGATCGGTGTGGGGAGAAAAAGGAAAGGAAAAAAAGAAACGAAAGAAGGAAAAAATTCTTCTCCACTCGCGATTCGTACGAGAAAATATTTATCTCCTTCGTTACGTTTCGAACAAACAAAGCTCTCGTCCCAGTCTCGAATTATCATAAATGGCGTAAATGATATTTTCTCGAGCAAAGGAACGAAACTCTCGCGTTCGTGAAACCTTCGAGTGGTTAAAAATAAAAAAAGAAAAATACTCGAAATTGTAATTACGAACCCATACGGTTCAAATACGCGAATTATCGTAAATAAAAATTCTCTCCTTCGTGATCAACAAGGATCATTTCTAACCGCTTCGAGACGCGAGAAGCCTTCGTCTATTGATCCTTCCTTCGTGAAAAGAATTTTTCACCGGGTACAAATAAAATTCTCAAGAGATATAATCAATGTTTCGAGATTGTCTCGCTCGGAAACGATTATACACGTGCATATATTACACCGTATTCAATCATCGAGGAGATGCACAATTATCGGCAGACGTAATGAAAATCAAGTTTTACCGTTTTTCAAGGCAGAAATGATTTTATAATTATTACAATACCAGTACATCATGGAAGTTACATAAATTAAAATACCATCCTTACCATACATTTTTCAGCCGAGTTGAAAGTTCCATTTATAGTCGGATCCATCTAAAGAAATTCAATTATTATTCCAATAAGGAAACGAGACGTAGAAATTCTAATACACGATTCTCTTCTTCTTTTCATGAACAAGCTCGCTCGATTTTGATACTCGTTTTGATCTCTCCTCAGATTCCCCGCTCGAAGAGAAAAAAAAAAAAAAAAAAAAAAGTACCACGGCATACGGCGTTAACGCTCCAACGCTTAACGCTTACCCTCGAAAAAAAATCCCGTGTCGGCGTGCACGTGTATTTACTTTCCATATATTTTTTTATTGCGCGCCCATGGCCCCATAATTGAATTAGCTCGGGCACCGCTAAATGCTCGAAGAAGCGTACACACACCCGTGAACCGTTCTAGTCGCCGAGAGCGAAAAGAAGAGGGGAGGGGAGAGAGAGAAAAAAAAAGAGGAAGACAGAAAAAAGAGAGGAGAGGAAAAAATGCTTCACGGAAAGGAAGCAATTTAAGGGTCTCTGTTTATGCCCCTCGAGAAGAGGGAGGGGGAACACCATCGGACCCACCCTTTGTCGCCCCTCCAGAAGAAACGGACCCCGCAACGGGTCCCTCTTACAGCCTCGAGCGAGCGAGTTATGAAATATACAAACACGCTAGTGCTCTTCAAATAATCCACTACTGGACCGTCTCCACGCGTGTGTGCGTGCAAACGTCTATATAATCTCTCGATATATACATATATATACGTATATACGCGTACATAAGCGCGCGCGCAAAGAAAGCAGAGCTCGATTCGGTCCGTTAGGTTCCCTTGTTGGAGGACCCTTGACGTATACGCTCTGACCGATGTGTATACCTCTTGGGCGCGGAAACACGTCGTCATGCTTGGCTCTCGAGCATCCTACGAGCATCTCTTCGCTCATCGAAATCGGCCGTTCGTAATTATACGCTCGACAGCGGCCCGACCTGGCCCCGGTGACACGTCACGTGGGTGGATGCAACTGGTCGCTCGCATCTTCCTTCGTTCTCTACTCCCGTTGAACGCTTACCGGTTTTTAATTACGCCAATAAGATATATATCGGCGATATGTCGATGTAATAGCAATTGGAAACCGATTTCCAACGATTTCTATGAAAGGGAATCGTGCGTGAAGATTCGTAGCTTCTTCGTCTGTTAAGATTTGGAAGATTTATCGTTTATATAGTGGGAAGTTTTACGTATGGAAATTTGTATGGAAAAGAAAAATTTCGAGGTAGGCATGTCGTTGAAGAGGAATTTCTGGCCTGGAAAGGAACACGACGAAACAGCGTTCAAATTTACATTATTCATATTTCAAAAAAAAAAAAAAAAAACTTTTCAGTTGGTCGAAAAAAGGCGTGAAGTTTCGAGTGCCAAGTGCCAAATCTTCCTCTCCGTTCCTCCGCGCCGAGAAGATCTTCGTTGTTTCGTCGAGAGGGATCGGAAATTGGGGTGTTGCCAGAGAAGACGTTTGGATTCGAGAAAGATTTCTCGGCCGAGGAGAAAGGAAGGAAAAGGAGGAATAGATGAAGGCGTTGCCAAGCGACTGGAACCGAATTGGAATTCTAACGTAACGACTGCTCGCCGATAGAGGAGCAACAGACCGGAAATCCTTTGGATTCGATAGCTCTCGCGCGTCCCGCATCGACAAAGGAATCGGGGCTAGAAATTTGCGATCGACGTCGCGATACAATGCCCCCGTGTGCAAGCCTTTTTCCAACGGAGCGGCCGGGCCCCTCTCCTCCTCCTCCTCCCCCTCCCTCTCGTATATTGTTGCGAAATTGCCGTCTCTCCCAACCCTCCCTCCCCTCCTCCCCCGAGAAGAGATTCACTCGGTTGCCTTTCAACGATTTCGAAAATGAGAACAAGCGGCCACCGTTTAATAGAGGCAGGGGCGGCGCCTCTAAATGAGATTTCTCGCGATTCGAGCTCGAAAAGGAACGCGGATACCTTTGTATTTTGAAATCTCGTTACCATTGTGCGGAAAAATTCTAGGCAATGATCTAGATTCACGAAGGTAGCAAAATTATTAATCGCTTATCACCTCGAAGTAGTTTCATGTGAAAAATCGAGCAAATATCGTAGAATACAAAATTTTGTGTGAAAATCGATGTTACTTAAGGCCAAACGTTATAAATAATTGAATAACGATACGAAATATAAAAAAAACGTGAATCTTTACATTTATATTTTAAAATCTCGTTACTAGATGGTAAAATTATTAATCACTTATTCTCCAAATAATTCCAATAATGAAAAATCGAGCAAATTTCGTAGAATACAAAATTTTGTACAAAAAGCAATCAATGTTATTTAAAGCCAAACGTTATAAATAATTGAATAACGATACAAAATATAAAAGAAACGCGGATCTTTACCTTTATGTTTTAAAATCTCGTTACTAGATGGTAAAATTATTAATCACTTATTCTCCAAATAATTCCAGTAATGAAAAATCGAGCAAATTTCGTAGAATACAAAATTTTGTGCAAAAAACAATCAATGTTATTTAAAGCCAAACGTTATAAATAATTGAATAACAATATAAAAAAAACGTGGATCTTTACATTTATATTTTGAAATCTCGTTACTAGATGGTAAAATTATTAATCACTTATTCTCCAAATAATTCCAGTAGTGAAAAATCGAGCAAATTTCGTAGAATACAAAATTTTGTGCGAAAAGTAATGTTACTTAAGGCCAAGAGTGACGAATAAAATAAAATGAAATAGAAAAATCGTTCGATCATCGCGTCTATTTCCAAAGCATCGCAATTCGACAAGACATTTGGAGAACATTGAAAAATCCCAATAATAAAAATCCCTTCCGTATAATATACCTTTCAACCGCCTTATATACGCTCCACGCGTTTAAGAACGCTCCTCGAAGTTAATAAGCCACTCGATACCGGTTACCAGCAAAGGAAGAAACAAACATACGTGTACGCCACACGCCGGAATAATCGTCCTTCGACTTTCTCCGTTTGCGATTTCAATAGCGGCGTAAACAGGCATACGTAAGAAGGGAATACAGCCGGCTTTTCAGCGGTAGCATAATGGCACAGGAAACGATCACCGAGATGAGAGTTAGCCGTGCCTTTGCACAATCCTGGCCGCAGCGTCTACGTGCGCCTTCGAGCAGACGCCACGTTTCGCGTCTCTCCTTTCTCCGGCAACGACCCCCTCTATCCCTCTTCGACTCACCCCTACTCGTATACGCGCTGTCCTCTTCCACCAACGCTCTCCTGTTCCTCGCCCCATCTTTGTCCGTGATTCCAGGACTTCCATCCAGGGAATTTCCCGTTTCCCCTTTTCGTCGCGGATCTTCTTTCTTTCCCACACCTTCGTTGGATCGCCAATTTTCGCTCCTTTTTTTCTTTTCTTTCTTTCTTTCTTGTCTTTGCACGCAAGACAATCTCGAATCGTGATTCCATTATTGAACCAGTGATCTTTTTATTTTCCATCGTCGATCTTTTATTTATAATATAATATAATTTCTTCGTCGAATCGCAATCTTCGTCAATTTTATTATGCGTTTATTATAGGAAGAGAAAATCGTAGTAGGATAAACGCAAAAAGTATCAACGACTTTCTTCCTTCCTTTTTTAGACCGCGATTTTCGTCGATTTTCGTTTCCATTTTGCAACGAGTAAGTGCGAAAGGTGGATCGATAGTCTATTCTTGGCACAATATCCTTCAATGTGGGCGCCTATCAATGATGTGACGTCACGGTTGGTGGGCCCACGTGGATCTCACTGGGCATTGTGTCGAATGAATTAGCGAGTAGCCGACACGAACGTGTTGGCTTGCGCGAGGGTGACGAGATTGAAAACTGTTGGATGATTCAATTGGAGATTGTCGTTGTATCTGTTAAATATATAGGTAGATTGATGCTTCGTAGAGCAATGTATAAAAATCGTGGATTTTTTATCATTTATTATGATTTATTCTCGGTACGAAAATCATTGCGTGATTATTTACAATCGTAAAATAAATGCAATTGATTAAATGTACGATTTATGATATATTAATCGAAGGATTGGGTGAACAAATATAAACGACCGGCTTGGAATTAAACACATTATAATTCGACGAGTAATATTCTTTTATTGTTGGAAACGTCAAGATTGAATAATAATCGATCGGCGCATAAATCATAATCCGAGAAAAAGCAAGAATAACGTATTGGTGTATACGATTTAATAAATGATATTCGTATTATCAAGAAGCGAAACCTTATAAACCATCGACCAAAAGTTTAGAATCAAGAAAAAATAATATATGTATCCTTCGTTCCATTCAAGCTCACGAATCATCGTTATATATCCAATTGGAATCAAAAATAATCCTTGCAAAAGAAAAAAAAAAAAAGAAAAGAAGAAATCTTGCCGCAACTTTCGAACTTCTCGATCAATCGATATCTCCACGTCGCAGAATCGCGAGAGAAAGAAAAAGGAAAAGGAAAAAATGGAAATTATTCTCGAAGTCGGGACGAGTCTGGCCGAAGGACATCGGATGATCGATGCGACGTTTAAACGGCCGTGTCACGCGTCAAACGGCATCATTCAATTTAAACCGAGCCGCTATTGAGTTCCAAACCGCGGCGTCGTGTAAGTAGATTAGCCGAGGCGGCTTTAATCACCTCCTGGAGGGGACTTTCTCACGCCTTAATAAAGTTCGTCGTTACGGTTCGCCGTGCCTCGAAGGCTTGAATCTTTTAAAACCGTTGATCGACGTAACTGGGCCGACTTCGGAACCAGAGACACCGAAAAGACTTCTTAACTTCCCCCCTAATAATAAAATCTCTTAAATTTCCCAGGTGATGTCGCCTGTATTTATTGACACCCTCCTGAATAATTGAACTCATTTTCTCATTGGGGAGGGAAAGAGAGGCGAAAAGCCCGCTCGTCGTCGAATTGGACGAAACCCAGTGAGAAACCCCCCAGAGGCCCCCCTATCCTCCTCTCTCCGTGGCGCGTGATAAATTTCGATAATTATAGCCTCGATAATGGGCCGTGTAATGATAAACGATAGTCGTCTAAACGGTGTTCGACGGCGGAGGGAATGGATAAAAACCGCGGGGGGACGAAAATGAAGGAGCAAGCGTGAGGAGGGCACGCCTCGAATCCCCGCAGGGGATCATCGTCGTGAGTCAGGATCCAACAGGTGTATTCTTCGCGTCCTCTCCTCCAAAACGATCCTCTCTCTCTCTCTCTCTCCCTCTCGCTCTCTGCTCGAAGGGGTCCCTGCATACTTTTCGGGACTCGTTTCCTGACCCTCTCCCCTCTTCCTTCTTCGACCAATCTCCCTCCCATCTTTGTCGATATCGCATTCCATTCGGTCGCCTCGCACGAGGCCGGTGAACGTGGTGGCCTCGTTTTTCTAGAATTACCTGTGAACATTTTGGTTCAGCTTGGAAAACAGTAATTCATTCGTATTAATCGTTTCCGGTTGCTGCGACTCGTGACGGCGTACAAATACAGCAACACATCGCAATTGTCACAATTCTCGTGTATTTTCACCCACAGTTGAAATTATTTTTGATCCAGAGCGATCTGCGAATATTTCTTTAATTTATTATCGTTCGCGATCGTTGACAATTGTTAAAAAAAAAAATTAATCGAAAGAAAGAGTACTACGTTTTACTCTCGTTCTTTCGAAGAAGAATTCCATCCCTTCTCCTGTTCTTTCTATTCGACGGATTAATCGGTCATCATCGATGACCTGTCAATTCTTCTTTCTTACGAATGGAATCGTAAAAGCCGGATGATCGAAGCGAGAGAGAAGAGTGGCTTACCTACCAACGATAGAGATATTCGTGGCGTGTCATTTATATTTTGGTTAGGGAAGGGGGCCGATTCCTAAGCAGGAATAAATCACGCAGCGGCGAAGATACGGAAGCAGGATCGATTTGTCAAGGGAGATGTGCGCGAGCCGGTCGTTAATCGAGCGAACGAACGGCTCCAAAATCGCTCTTCAACCGCCCGCGGGAATCGCAATCAGCCTCGACTTGTTGCTGGCCGTCGACCGATCAAGGAGATTTACGTCCAACTCGTATGAAAAATTTCCCATCCGCCTTTCTTTTTTTCTTCTTCTTTTCTCTCCCTCTCTGTCTCTCTACAATTCCCTTTGACGCGCCTCCTCGCTAATGAACACACGCGAGTGCACGTCCGAGAATCGCATAAACGCAGAGGTAATTAGAAATTTTGATCGAACATCCCGATCCCTCAGCCCCGTATTAACGACACTCCGCTCGACGGTTACGTCGATCCTGCGATCCTGTTCCACGAACGTAGTTACATACATACGTGCATACGTAGAAATAATGTCCCCCTCCACAAGGGGCTTTCATATCGTCATAACGTTTTTCCGTTTCCGCGTTCCCACATGCGTGAATTCAATCTAGATTCCGCTACGTGGAATTCGCTTAATTCGAAGCCGAGCCTCGGCCATAATTCGCCTCGCCGAGATTATTAATTTTATCTCCTGTGAGAAAAGGAGCGAAAGTCATCGATTAAAAATGGCGGGCGACCAACGAAACTGCCCTCGTTGGCGCGGCAGGGGGCCGAAAGAGAGGGGGAGGGAGGGGGTATATTAACCGCGGTGGAGATTTACGAGAACTTATTGATCAGGTGTAGTACGTGGCTGAGGAACACGCAACGCAAAGTGAGGCACACAGGTGTACAGTATCAAGCGTATGCAAATGAAAGGAGGAGGAGGAGGAAGAAACTGTCGCCCCGGTTTGGGCAATGCCTCGCGAGCTTGTCCTTACCTCCTACCTCTCCATCTTCTTCCTCCTCTTTCTCTTCTTCTTTTTCTTCTTCTTCTTCTTCTTCTTCTTCTTCTTCTTCTTCTTCTTCTTCTCTCGTTTTTCGTCTCTCTTTCTCAAAGCAGACTGGCTTTGGGACTTGCCTTTGGGTCGTGTGTGAACCCGCTGCGCGGACCGCATACCAATCTCCTCCTCGTGATCCCTCCTCTTCTTGCCTTCGCAACAGTGGTATCGTTCTCCTCTTCGTTCTCCTCCTCCTTTTCTTCTTCTTCTTCTTCTTCTTCTTCTTCTTCTTCTTCTTCTTCTTCTTCTTCTTCCATCGCTAGTTAGCCCGTGGTACGAGTCGCTGCCGTTGCCATCGTGTCTCCCGAACCACGTTTTCTGTAAGTATACAGGTCTCGATTCTTCGCTGTTGCGACCTCGCGTGCCCATCCGCGATCGCGTGTGTGTGTGAGTGTGTGTGTGTATATGTGCGTGTACTATGTGGTATTATGTCCACGGTGGAAAGAATTCGCGTATGGGTACCTCGGCGGATTTTAGAGGCAATTTTTGAATGCGTTATCGTCCACGGTTGAAATATCGCCATTATTCCCTTGAGCGTGCTCGAGGGAGATTGTAATACGAATGTTTAGCCAGTGGGATTTTATGGGCGGAAGAGTTATGGCGATTGAATATTTAACAACTTTTCGCGGGCTTCTGGATTTATGGAACGTTCGGACAAAGCGCGACTCGTGTACCTCATAAGCGTTTAATCATTTTTTCGCTTTTTTATCTTTTCCCTTCTTTCTTTTTTTCTTTTTCTCTTCTTTTCTTTTCTTTTTTTCTTTGCGAAATACTCAAATTTAATAAAATATCCCTTCGATTCAATTCTCTATCTCCATTTCCGAAAGTGAGAAATAAAGTTTTACCCGAAAAGAAGTGCACCTGCGCTTCTGAAATTCTACTCTCTCTCTCTCTCTTGCAATACTCTCCGTGTGTACGAAATAAGCTACGCATACATACTCAACCTCGATCCACGCGCGCGCACACAAGGGGACGAACTCGCGTACGTGTAAAATGGGCGCGAGAGCTCGGCTCGAGGAGGCATTTAACGCGAAGAATGTCAGGTTCCTCGCGATATGCAGGTAGAGAGGCACCACCACACGACAAACCACCATCGCGAGCTGGCTCCTCCTTTAACCGCGTCTCCTTTAACCGAGCGACTCCTCGTCGCGACATCGTGCCAAGGCTTCTCGGCCTTGTGCCCCTGTGAACAGTGGCTTGAACAGACCCCGCTCGAGAATCCCTCCTCTCTTTCCTTTCCTTCCTTTCTTTCTTCCTTTCTTTCTTTCTTTCCGTTTCCTCCTCCTCGCTTCGACGCTTCGTTTTTTCCTCTCTCGAGGCGGTCCTCTCTAGCTATACTCTCTCTCTCTCTCTCTCTCTCTTCAGAGCCTCTCGAGGTTCTCCTCGAGGACAACGCGAGATTTATTAGCCAACCGGTTAATTGGGAACCGTGGACGAGGAAAGGATTCCAGAACGAAACTTCCCTTCGCCTTGAAACGTTGGAATTTTCAAAGGAACAACCCCTTCTTCTCCTTCTTCTTCTCCTTCTTCTTCTTCTTGTTTTGTGCCGATGAATCGTTCTCCATCCATTGGAGAAGAGGGGGAGGTTTATAAGTCTGCGAATTTATCGCATCGCGACGCCTGACCTCGAGACCCCCGATTGTTGCGGCGAGATTTAAGGGTCAAGGGTAAACACAGCGGCGGTGCTCGAAAGCGATCAAAAGTCGGAATTCCGCCGAGGGATTCCTCCACCTCGTCCGCGGCTCGCGTTCCTGCGAAATAGCTCTCGAAAGTAATTGAACGGTGGAGCTGTTTGGAATGCAGCTTTCGGGGACGATCGGCGGCCCCCCTCGAAATTCCCAACGGGAATCGAATTTATCGCGGTGGAGGCAGAGAGGTGGATCCTCTGAAACTGATTTTCCTAACTTTGGGAGGATTTTTTTTTTGGAATATTGGAACCGCCACGGGTGTTGGGAAGAAGATAATGATTACACTCGAACACGAACACGTAAAGCAAACGAATAACGATCCGAATAGACGCAATTTCCCCAATATAAATACAATAAACCTTGTATTCAAAACTGTTGACATTGTTATATATACCGTTAAATTTGTGTAGCGAGATATTAGCAAAGTAGCCATCGGGTAGTCTTGGTAACGACCAATCCGATTGAATTTAAAAATCTTTGGACACGTGTATGCACGCGTGCATGGGGATTATTGCCGCGCGAGTAAAACTTTTTCACGGAAACCATTCGAAATATTCGACACGACCCCCGTACGGGGAATCTGAATTCGCAAAGTTTACGGGCGGGAAGAAATTTGCAAATTGTTAACGCTCGCTCGGCCACGTTTTCAATTTATTTTAATTTCTAATCGTTCGCGTATGACCATGCAGCGCCATAAAACACGAAGGGAGGAGGATCATTGAAAGAAAGAAAGAGGGAAAGCTCGCGGAATAAATCGACAAAAGGCATAAACCATTCAAGGCTTCCCGGATCGGTTGCGGGCGTGCTCGGTTGGATTCGCTCGCTGCTTAGTACGCGTCCTCACGTACCGCTCGTTCGATCTTTTCCGCGAAACCAAAGACACGTTGCCTCACATAGAGAAGGAGAAGGCGTTCTATTCGGCGTACGTAAGTATCTACGTGCAGTTACCGAGGCGCACGATCGACGTGTAACGCGTCTCCCGGCCCATCGGCGAGCGCCACGACAGCCAGATGGAGCCGCTCCTCGACCTCCTCTACGTGCTTCCGCTGATCCTTTTCGGACACGGTGCATGCATCGTTTCTACGACCACCGTTTTCATTATCGTAAAAGCGGCCGCCAACCTTGCATTTCGAATTTTGCAAAGTTCTTTTTTTTTTTTTTGGAATGAAACGAAAAAGAGAAGATTGCCCTTGCGATATTGGTATTGGATTTGGTGGGGAAATATTCGTGGAATTTTTATTTATTTTTTTTTTCCTATATTTTGGAAGATTAGTTTGTAAAATTAATGCAGTTAATAATTTTATTGGACGAGTTATATTTTTATTTTAAGAAACGATGATTGTTATTTTTTTTCTTAGAATCTATTCGAATCTAATAACATTCCGTGCAACTAACGGTGTATTTCACGGTGTGTTTGTTCAGATTTTACTATCGTATAAATAACACTTATAAAAACACTAATCGTCGCACTAAGTGAAAAGTATCCATAAAATCTCGAGCCGAGTAACGACCGATTTATTTACATCTCTTCCCTATACGTCTAACGCGAAATAAATACATACCTGATCTGTAACCCATTGCACATATCCATTACCCCCTCTACCCTCACTACTTGTCCGTGTGAAACCGCGAATACGACGCCCGGTGCCGTAAATCGGTGATCGAGAACCTCCACGATGTACGAATACCAAACTGAGGAGGCAGGAAATTAATTAATTGGTCCACGCTTGGAACCGCATCTCGCGGAATAATATCCGACTTAATGAATTTCCTACGCCCACAACGCGACCCACGTCCCTCGACCCGGATCGATCGATGATCGAGAGACACGCGCTGCTCGGATCCTGACTTTTACCCCGACTTTTATCCATACCGTAATTTATTACACGAACGCCTGTGCGAGCTGTTGCACGCTCCGCTCTTCGAATGCGTTCGAACTTACGAGTAGAGAGAGAGAGAGAGAGAGAGAGAGAGAGAGAGAGAGAGAGAGAGAGAGAGAGAAGTTTCGCCCGGTGAAAGGGGAAATTCGCTCGTAACGCTGTTTTCTGCGCTACACCCACGCGAATTCCTAGATCCATCGCTACGCTCGCTTGGAGATCCATCGCTTTGGTGGATCTTTTTCGCGCGTGTGGATACTTTCCATTGACAATGGGATGGAAGAAAATATAAACGAAAGTTTCGAAAGGCGTGACGCGAAATTTGCACGGTATTTATTTGGCGGAGATTAATTATTACGAATCCGAGATAATATTTTATTACGTTCACGGTTTCTAATTGTACGTGATTATGAGATTGTAAGATTGAACGTTATGATTGTAACGTTGATCGATTCGGTGTATTAAACGTATCGTCGATCTTGTTTGGAATTGTTTTTAGAATCATCGAAAGGTTTGATTAATTCAAAAAGACAACAAGAGTGTTAATGCGGAAAATAAATAATCCGCTTGCGCCTCTGTGATATACTCTCTTCTTGGAAACAATGGAATGGAGAAAATGGAAATTTTGAAAGTCATTTAAATTTACAGTACGTACATTTAATCATTGTAAACGAAATTGAATTTTCTTTTTTTATTTATACCTCAATAAAATCCATCCACGAACAAAGAGGGAAAATAGCAATCTCGACCAACAAAGAAATTTGTTCCACTTTCTTCATTTCTCTTTATCCTCAAAAGAAAGGAAAAGAGATAAAGACACGACTCGATCGAGCGACACGAAAAATAATAGAAATTTTATCCGGGATCGTCCCAATCCCAACGCTGACCCATATCGATTAAGACGGTTGGAGAGGAAGGTCTGACGAAGAGCCGATGGCGGACGGACGGACGGACGGACGGACGAATTAGAATATATATATATGTGTGTACGAGGTGCGAGGGAAAAAAAAAAAGGCGAGCGAATGAAAGTCGCGGGCGTGGGAACGGCGGGCCCCAAGCTCGCCACCAATTAACACCAATTAACGCTCATCTGCTCTAGGTAGTGGCAGAGACGAGTGAACCGACTTTACATTTAGCGCGAGACGCTCGTGTTCAACCGTGATCGGCCACAACGGTGCTCTTTATGCACGTCCAGGTCGCGTCCAACAATTTTTCGCATCCGTTGGATGGAAAAAGAATTGGATTGGACGAGTTTCGCCATCTTGAGAATCGCTAATTTATTCCCCTTCGTCCAATATTGAAAAAGATTTCCAAATTTACTTTTCCCAATTACACTTCTCTTTTATAGAATGCAATATATATTTATAATTGACAATTACGCATTTAAACGGTTGCTTAAAGATATATATTTATTATTGAAAGCGAAACAGCGCTACGTGAGTCGAAAATTAATTTAGCTCAAAGAATTAAATAACAAGGAATCTCTCTCGTTCCCTTAAGGGTTTACAATTCGCCTCGGTAATAAAACGTGCTCTCATTTCCATGTTAATGTTCAACAATTTTAATCGAGACTTAATCGATTCTGAATCAATTTCTATACTATTTTCTCTACTTAATTGCAAGCGAATATAGATACGTCCAAAGAAAAAGAAGAAAAAAAAAAGCATCGAGGCGGAATTCGCATCAAAGGCCTCACCTCCGAGTGAAAATCTCGGGGAATCACCGATCGAACAGGTTTCGCCATCGTTTTTTTTTTCCCTTTCCAAATCGGTCGCCGTGGCGAAAAAACGGCGAGGGTTTCCAACGGTGGAAGTGTCGCGCCACTTTAGGAAGCGATTTGTCGCGCGGGAAAGGCGCGCGGCATTAGCCGCGTTATCTAAGCATTTAGGCTGCCTCCGGGGGGAGATTGTTTTCGCTAATTCGCCGATCAGCAGTGCGGTCACGATCGAGCGGTTAGCCGAGCGTGTTGAACGGGTGTTGTCCCGCCCGTTCGGAAAAGGAATCGATCAACGAAGGGGGGAAACAACGAGGTTCCCACGTGTATCGTCCTCTGCTAGGAGATCCCTATCGTCCTTTGCTTGCTCGAAACGAATCGGGAAAAAATTGGAAGCGAATTCTCGATGCGAATGTTCTACAATGAATGATAATCGAAAATGGGGTTGAGGGGGGTGAAAAGTGAGATATTAATTTTCGAATGACGGTTGACCGATCACGCGAAACACCTGCGATTCTAATTGAAAAAAATGGAGAGGTGAAGCTTCGAACTCGGCTCGTCCAACCTCCTCTCATTGTCTACCAACGAGATCCGACCGAGTTCATTAAACCGGGCGCGCACACACGAGCCGGGTACACGCGAGATGCGCCTCGTTCGCCGCGATCTTTTTCTCTCTCTCTCTCTCTTTTTTTCTCTCCTCTCTCTTTCCTTTCCACGGGACCGGTTCCATGGGGAACACTTCCAGCTTTCTATCGTACGTACCTTCTTGGACACCCCCTTTGGGATCCATCGCTCGGTTACCTTCGCTTCTGGTCGCTCTCCTCTCTCGGCAGCGTCTCCCGGCCCAACAGATAGCCGCTGTCTTCCGCGACAGCGCGATTGGAATTTATTTATTGCATTAGCCGACCGTCACTCACGGAGCTTGATTGGTGGTAGCAATCGAGGAGAAGGGAGCAACACGGTGGACGAGTAACGCAAGGGGGAGCACGCAAACTCTGCCTGTAATTATTCTGATTTGTGGCGGAGGGACGACGGTGAAAAATGTCGACGGCCACCTTCGTCCACCTTCGTTCCCTCGGTAATTATCGGTGGTGGTTGGCCACCACTTTCGATAAGGCATTTGTTTTACTTCCTCCCGATTCTGCCTCCCTGATGGCTCGTCGAATGACGCCTTCCACTCTCTCGAGTAGGTTGTCGAGTACTTTTTTCGTTGGATTATATCGATCAACCATCTGGAGGAGAGATGGAGGGATGATTGAACGATTTAATCCTTGTTGGATCAAAAGATGGGATAGCGAGTGAATCTCTGGGAAATCCGGAGGATTTAGAAATGAGTCATCGTGGTCGATGATCGATGAACATCAAAGATAATTTGTAAGATCCGTGTATCTATTTACTTACGTATGTGTATGTAAGGTTGGGTGACGTGGAAGTACGGGAAACGGAAGTGAAAAAATTGATAATCCCATTATGGGAGTAATAGGGGAGGCAAAAGGTCGAGGGAGTGATGTGTAAATTTGCAAAACTCCATCTTGCGCTGGTGGCCACGTCGGCCAAGGAATTATTCAAGCTGGGCAAGGGTTAATTGCCGCCTTCATCAAACCACCTCTCTTCCTCTTTCGAACCAGCCCTAGACAACATTGTGACATCATCTTTCCGTATTTTCGATCCGCGTTTGCCGGAACGACAAATGTTCTGCATTCAAGAAATGTGTATAAAGTTACATGTATATATGACTCTTTCTATATAAGATAAGAAAAATGGGGAAAAATATTAAAAATTCCATCGTTTATTTGATTTATGTAATTACTTTAAAGAAGTACTCGTTGATTAAAAATGACCGGTTGGAGGATCTCTTAGTAATCCACAAGTTGAGAACCAGTGATGCAAAACCGATGAGAGAGAGCCAAGTAATTTTAACTTAATGATAATCTATTTTTTCTTTTTTTTAAGAGTTATTAATATTTTTAAGGAGACTGGGAAGATTCCCATAGAATTCCCATAGAGGGACCATATAAGATTCCCCATAAGATGCCTCGTTATATGGTATTTTTCTCGGTTCGCAGAGGCAATTCACGCTTATCCTGCAAGCGAGAGACGAGGCGAGCACAGGCGTGATCGAGGAAGCAAGTTTCAGCGGCATTGTCCTGCCAGGACCCACGTGGCACACTCTCAATCATGAAGGGAGAAACGCTCATCTAGCTTATCGCGTTCGGGTCCAGTGCGCGGATCATTATTACAACGCGACCTGCACGAAGTTCTGCAGGCCAAGGAACGACATATTCGGCCATTACACCTGCGACGAGAACGGCGACAAGGTGTGCATACAGGGTTGGAAAGGCGCCGACTGTGAGATAGGTAGGTTAACTTTTTAAAAATTTTATTCGACCCTTTTGTTATCTTTACGTGATGGATAAAAAATTATTTGCCATCCCGTAAGGGAAACGTGTGTGAAATTTTTTACCTTTATATGTTGGACGTTGAAAAAGTATACAGTACTGTGTATAAATATAAATTAATGAGAGATAATGAGTTCACAATGTGTGAGATTCTATATCGATCATATATTGAGAATCATAGTTTGTGAACGTGTATTAAGAATTTAAAAATTTGTGCTCTTAAATACACGTGTCTCGTAGAAAAAATTTTGAAAAATCATTTGAAAAATTTCTCCTGCCACCTCTTCTCTGATTATGTTCTTCTAATACAAAATTAAAATTTTCAAATGGAAAAATTGTGTCTGAATTTTGTATCAAAAGAATATATAATTAGGGAGAAAAGTGACACTCGAAATTTTTCCTCGAGATATCCGTAATAAGCGGAAATTTTTTATGAAATTTTATAATTTTATGATTAGAAGAATATATAATCTGAAAGAAGATGTGAAAATCTTTTTAGAATTTGAATTATTCATCCGTTTTATATTTATTTTTTAAGCGTAGTTAGTTTACGCTGTCGTATATAGAAAAATGTAATTCCTTTTTGCCCATAAGTTAGACAAGGATAGTAAATAAATAGAAAAATTTAGTACTGGTGGCGCCATCTCGCGTTTGGACGCTGGAAGCTCCAACTTGCTACTAGCATAGCAGAATGTGCAAGGAGGTATTCGTGACGTCATCAAAGATAAGGAAAGCAACACTGTGCGAGAAGGACAGAGAATACGTGCCACTAATTTTGGTTATACGGCTCCTAATACTTCGCCACCGCTTCGAACGATACATCGATAATTAATTAATAATTAATTTTTTTATCGAAAATATTTACACTTTTAAGCTCGCATCTTGCAGTTGTAACCTCAAAAAAATTTCTCCCGTTAATTTTAACGTAAAATTCTCTTTAATTAATTATCTATTAACGATTAATCTGTCACATCGGATCATCGACGCCATTGATACGCCATTAATACGCAATACGAATTTTCATCAATTTCTCATTATTATGGGATCTATTTCTAAATATTAATACGCGATTCTAAAACATTATTTCCTCTCCTACTTTCACGTGTACAATTTTTATTCGTAAAACGTTGTTTTCTAATTCAATCGCGAATCCGATTGCGAAATAGATTCGTCAACATTTTGACGATAATTCCTATCTTATATAATAAAATCTCGAAGAAAGGAGAGAATCTCGAACCGTAGTGGTGAAACGAAGGAGCGAGAAATTGGAAAATAGTTCAAAAAAACGCGAAATAATTGAAACGGATATTTTAACTACCCCCGTAAACTCCAATTCATCATTAAATCATCCTCCATCACCGGAAGCATTAAGAAACCCGAGACAAAGAACGCGTTCGGCTTAATCGAGCGGAACGATACACGAATGACCAAAAAGGGGGATAGGATGGAAACGAAAAGAAACGCGTTACGATATATCCATAAAAATTAGTAGTCACGGCAAAAAGCGTGAAACGGCGTGGTAACACGCTTTTGTCGTCGACGAGATCTCGTTACGTATGCAACGAAGCGTCGCGCAAGGCCTTTTGCCAGGATATCGCCGGTTAAACGATTCCACCGTGTTTTCTTTTTTCGCTCGCTCCTCTCCTCTGCCTCCGCCGGCCGAGGGAATAATTAATCGATCCTCGAAGCGTGAAATCTCGCGTCGCAAGCAAGTCGCGCGAACGCGCGATCCGCTTTTCTCACGAACCGCTGACTCCTCGTTTAATGAGCCGATCGATCGATCGATCGATTCGAATTTTCAACGGTGATACGTTCTCGATACCTCTCTCTCTCTCTCTCTCTCTCTCTCTCTCTCTCT
>NW_025222928.1:3170625-3311681 GCF_014066325.1 Apis laboriosa | reverse complement strand
ATTCGATTTGAAGGCAAGAGATGATTCAAGATCCATGAACGGGAAATTTTGTTTCCCCTTTTATATTTAAAGTGAACGAATTTTCTCCCGTGTTTTCGATCGAACAGAAAAATAATCAATTATACGTTGTATCGATCGTTACGAGAAAAACAAACTGTGCCTGATATACGGCTATAAATCTTGTTCGATAATAGCGGATAAGATAGGATTCTTTAAGCGAGTTTTCCAATGTCAAGCTGTAAAAAATCGCAGAGAGGAAAATGCTAGACGTTCTGCATAAAATTTATATCACATTGTAGATAATTGTTGCATCCTGAAATAATACCGTCTAATAAACAAGTCTTTCAGCTTTATTCGTCAGAGATTTCAAATAACGATCGCCTCCATAATGGCAACTGTAAATTTATCCTTCGAGTTAGAGATTTGAAAAAAAATGAATCTGTCGAAAATCTAGAAATCTTGTAGAAACGCTACAAAAAATGAATCAAGCTAATCTAGCCTTTTCCAAATTTTCCACCCGAAATGCGAGATTTTCGAAATTAGAAAGAGGAGAGATGAGGATTGAAACAGTTTAGAAATTTATTAAGAAAGTTTGTTTCGTTCACGGGTTCAACGATTCGTAAGTGTAGTGGTTGGAAGAGGAAAACTCGTTCCACGTGTTTCGTTCTCTTGTCGGACGGAAACCGCGAGTCTCGCGCACGTCTGATTGGCAAATACGCAAACACAGTGAAACACACGAATTATCTCGAAGCGTGCCTCAATTGGCGGACGTTAGACGCATGTCGTACGATCGTGCATAAAGGTAGCGAGCAGCATCACGCCAGATCCCCTCGCACAATGCTGGCCGGATTAATACGTCAGCTCTTTCTTCGCTGCTTAATCGTTACTTCCGTCTCCCCGTGTGTGCCGACCCGTGCTACGTCTTATCCCTCCCTCGAGAACATTTTCTTTTTTTTTTTTTTTTTTTTTTTTTAAGGGATCCACGACTCGATAACCTTAAATCATCCCAAATCTGAAGAGATTACCTTTGCCGAAGAGAAAGTACGGTCCTTTAACGATTGGTTAAACGAATCGATATTTCACGTTGTGTTGAGTCGATATACTCGAAATTTTACAACATTATCGGGTATATTTTCTTCACGTATGGTGTATGATTCTATAATTTAGTGTAGGAATTTTAGAAAAGTATGTCTAAAGTGTATTAAATTTAAGAAATTAAGATATTTTGGGATTTGGGATATGCACAACTTTTGTGCATTTAATATTGCATATTAAATATGTTGTAACGGGTAATTAATCAATATGTATAAACAATTTTAGAAAGTTATAAATTTTAAAGAAATTTGTATTTTAATTTTATATAATTTTGTTTTTCTGTGAGAAAAATGAATCGTGAGAATTCACGTTCATGCTTGATTAAATAACACGGATCAAAGATTAATTGCAAAGTGAGGACATAAAAAATTATTTATCAAGACTTTTTTTTCTTAAATATCGATAATGTCCTTGAATAAAGAATCATTATGAAAACTTATTTAATCGTTATCATATAAAATATATACCATTAAACGTGTTTATTTACAAATCGTTCTCGCATTTCGTATGCAAATATCTCGCTCGATCGTTCGTTAATTATCATTTAAACGTGATCGAGATATCAACACAGGCCTGATTTAAATTTCGAAAGAATATTAAATTGTGCTCGAATAGTTGAAAACTGGCCAGAGAAAGTAGGACGAGCAAACTATTAGACTTTTCTGCGGTAATAGTAATTAGCAACCACGGTGTGAAACTGAACACTATGTTTCTCGAATTGTTTCGAGGGTATAATAATAATAAGAATTGTGACGAAACGCGCGTCGAATTTAAAAATCCCTCGAATTATTCCCGGTTTAAGTTCACTTGGAAAACGGTGGCCGCCATCACTCGAGGACGCAGCCAGTTTCCCTTGACACTGTGAACTTTAAGATTTTCTCGTTTCGCTTCGCGTTGCTGTTTAATATCTTCTTCTTATCGGTATTCGATATTCATCATCACTGGCAAATAAAATACACGCGTTGATATTGAAAATTTTTCAGGATGACTCATGACAGGATGTTCCAAAAATATGAAACCGAAGAGTGAGTTAATTTCAATATTTTCCTTTGCAAAAACTTTCATTTTTGTTAACGAATTATTAACAAGAAACGTTTCGTATATAGTAGTCAAGCGACGGTAGTGTTGGATATGTACCGACAATCGAGCACGAACAAGCAAAATGTGTCGAAGAAAATTACATAAGAAATATTTTGTTATAAAATTATATCGAATTACATCTTATTCAGGAATGATAATTATTCATCACTCTCTTCTTTCCCTTCGTCTTAATATAAATAATATACAAATAATATTTTCAACTTTGTCAATTTCAAAAATTATAACTCGTAGATCGTTGATCTATAAATCCAAACTTCTGAAACGGAAGATACGTTGAAATTATATTAGCAAAGAAAATAAAATAAAAATTCCAAAATCCATAAAAGAAAAAAAATCCATCGAAAGACGTTACCTTCATTTCCTATCCTCTCCTATCCTCTTCTATCCTCTCCTATCCTCTCTTATCCTCTCCTTTCTTATCCTCTCCTCTCTTATCCTCTCCTATATGCAGACAATAAATATTCACACGGGGAATGCACTCAAAGAAACGAACCGGGTCGCATCCCCCTTGACAACGAATTATTCCGGCGGTTTAACGATGCGGCAGGATCATATTATCGGTATCACAATTAGACACGTTCCACTTTCGTCGAACGTAGGGGGGAAAAAAGGAAAGGACAAACGATCCCAATTAGGGACTATCGGTGGAAATCGTGTACTCGTGAGACGAGGAGACCGGTCGGTCGGTCGGTCGGTCGGTTACGAGAGATGAGAAGAAAGGATGAGAGAGAGAGAGAGAGAGAAGGAGAGGAGGAGAGGAGAGAACTGGCTCCAGCATTTTTGTCGCGCTGTGAAAGGTCAATACGAGAATTTCACTCGTGCATCGTCTTCACACGAGTTCTATGCACCGACCGCATCATGCAACACACCGTTCCTCCTCCGAGAGTACAACGTAGTATTTCTAAACTCATAGCGAGAACGTTCGTTTGCATTTGACCCCTTTTCACCGTGGAGATCGTAAAATCGTTCGAGATGCTCTTTTACCTCAGGATTGGAAGGATTGGAAGGAAGTCGGCCGCATTTCAAATAACACGATATCAAGATCGCGTGAAATTAAAATCACGATCGAATAAATTCTGTCTGTTAACCATTATTTTGGAAGAGCTTTGACGTAATCTGTTATTATTATTATTATTATTATTTACTATTATTATATATTATCCACAAAAGAAATTCGAAAGAAATTGGAAAGAAATTTATTTATACGGAGAGAGCTTAATTCGAGATAAAAAAAAAAAAATAATAATAATAATAATAATAATAATAATAATAATAATTATCGATATCCGAAAAGAAGGTTGGAGTATATAATGATTTGATGAATGATAAATTGGTAATGGCGCTTAAGATAAACGTTAGCCATTCTACGGAAGGATTATCGGCGCTGGTGGCAAAGGTAAAACGGTTGGGATCGTGAAAGTCGTGAACCTTCACCTGTAATCCGATTCTTCTCGCATCTGTTCCGTTCACCAGATCGGGGGAATAAGAAAATAAAAGAAACGGCGGTTGTACGAAGATGAATCGCGCAGGTTAATTCGCCTACTGGCGGCGGATTAACAAAAAAAATTCCATAGACGTGTAACTGTAGATGTTCCCGGCTAGATTTATAGATCCTGAACAACGAAAGAACGGTACTGTACGAGAAGTGTTGTTAATGTGTCGGGGGGGTTCCTACACGCGAAACGTAAGTACCTCGTGAGATTTGCCGCGGTGAAACCTCTGTTAATTGCTTTTCGCACGACCGGCACGCCGAAATTCGACAAGAAATTTCACAATTCTTAATTAACACGTAACCCTTCAACGGAGAAATCTGGTCACTGAAGTCTATTCTTAGACGATACATTAAAAAGTGAAACATCTTTTCGAATTTAAGATTTTTAAAATTATAAATTGAAAGAAAAAACTACGTAGTTTTCCAAGAAATCGATATTTCCAAATTAACGAGCTTTTAATTTCGATCATAATATATTGATTCTTCGTGATAAATCATGACGAACCTTCAACAACAATAAAGTGCAACAAACGTATTCAAATTTATTTCTCGTTTTCATACATTCGTACCGACCGAGCAAGGAATCTTGTAGGCGGGTTGCCTACTCACAGGCAGCGAAAACTTCGCGTTTTTAACACTACGCATTATCAACGATTAAAATTTATCATTCGCAATAACCACTCGTAGTTTTCGCAATCGATTATGAAACGAAGTTCACTTTCCAATAAAGCTCATTAAATCACGTCCTCCATAAAACTCGTCAACGAGAATCGTTCGCCCCAAGACAAAACGAAATTATTCATCGCACGTTTCACTCGATTTGCTCGATTCCACGAGTAAAAGAGCAATTAATTAGCACCTTGCCTGATTAACACATCCTTAAACATATCTCTATTCGACGACGGATAATCTCTAAACGAATCGTCAGTCGCAGAGTGCGGATCCTGTTCCCCGCGCCCACGCGCACCTGTTGCTTCGTCGATCAGGAAAAAGAGGGTTGAGCACTCGTGATTCATCTAACCACCGTTCATCGAGCAGACCTCGCTTCTCTCTTCCGATTTCCGCGAGCGTAATTGCGAGGGAAATCTTCGCGTTCCCATCTTCCACGCAATAATTGGAAATCAGCCAATTCCTCGATCAATCGTGGAATGTTGGATGGAAGAAAACGAGAGGATCGATCATTATTACCGTATGGATTCGACGTATGGAACATCACACCGCAGTCGCATAAATATCCGTAAAACGTGTTGGTCGTCCACGCGAGAGCGAGAAAGCTCGGCCATTAATCATTAAAGAATCCACAAGGATGCAAGGGGTCGAGAGTCCTTCGAGAGTTTACTCCTGTGGAGATCCATACGTGTGCATATGTTAAAATATGCAATTACGCGTCGGTGATCGGTGTACCCTGTGCGGTTAAGATTGAAAAATAGTCGATGTGAAATAGAAGCTTAGAAGTGATCCATAGATTTAAACGGACACCCGATTGACAGAGGAAGTTTACCGATCGAGACGATGTGAAAAAGTGTTTTGAATAGATTTTTGTATAAATCGTTCAATATGCGTTCACTATTAATTCAATGCGTACATCTGACGTTTCAATGAATCTTATTGATAATCTTATACCGGTTTATCAATGACGTTGGCAATAAAGTAATTAATACCGATACGAATCGCTGTCCAAAGTATTCTAAAGGATCTATTCCTCATCCGATGATTTTTCCAAACCCTAATCGACTATATCGAAACGAGCTGAGATTACTTCTATATTCTATATTCCGTAGAATGTATATATATCTACGTAGAATCTACGTGGTGTAACACGCGATTCCTTCGGTTCTTCGGGGCCATGGTGTGTAACGGTAAAGAGACGGCTAAAAGTCGCAGGCCTCCCCTACACGTGTGTGTGTGTATGTGTACGCACGCACGCGTGTGTCGCCGCGGCGTGAGTTTTCGTTTCACGGTCAAAAGGATAATCCTTCTCTCTGTCACTTCTCATCCGTCTTTCTGTCCCACCGGCTAATTGAGTTGCTCCGGTCCGCGGCCACGGATCTCTGTCACGTTTCATTTTCTCCCGTCTCCGTTTCACCGTCACAATCGACCACGAAACTGTCGTTTCCAGGGATACGATACGTATATATATATACCTTTTCTCTCCATTTCGATCGTGGACGAAATTGGATTTCGTCATCCTTAACCACCTGTGTAAGAAGAAGGCGAACGTGTTACCTGTTAACCCGCTTCTCCTCCTCTTCCTCCTCCTCCGTATATTCTCTATTTTTCTCTTTCTCGTTCACTTTGTCATACGCGAAGGATACGCGCCAATGGTTTCCCCGACGAGACGAGATATATGAAACGTCGTTGATCGTATAATCCGTCGGGTAAACGTGGAAAATAATCCGACACTTATGCTTTCGTGGCCGTGGGCGGATTAATCGTTTGTGTTTTAACTTCCATTCACGGAGGCCTTTTGTGCCGCGTTACGAAGCGCCACGTTTATTGTTCGCCCCGGCGAGATTATTCCTTTGGAAAGTCGGTTGAATTATGGCCGATGGTGGCTCTTCTTCTTTCTACGTTATTGGGGAGACCCGGTATATTATATATACACGGTGGAAAGAACGGGCGAATGGGAATAAAATGGCCCCCGGTTGGTGGTTGCGGTTCGCGGATTGTAACTCGAAGATACGCGATCTTTATTGTGAACGGGCCTGCGAACGTATAGGGAAAGGGAGGAATACGAGTTTTGTACGTACGTGAAACGTCGGATATAAGAGGAGGTAGATTAATTACCTGCAGTCGGTACAGTGGTTTAAAAGGTGTTTAATTTTATTACGTCTTATCTAAGTGGTTTCGGTTATTCCGGTAAGAGGTTGTTAAAGGATAAAATGGTCTAAACAATTTATAACACGTCTCGCTTTTTATGTTTTTCTAGCATTAAGAGCCGGAATTGAAAATCGTCGTTTATTTCGTTCACGTCTGACCATGACGTGGCCATTTTTTAACAAAAATGTAATTAGCTACAACGAACTTTACAATGAAATATTCCGTGACTCAACGTTTACACTCGTATTAACGTAATTCTTTCTTTTCAACTTCATAAACCTCCTCAGTTTTCCCTAAGAAATATGAAAATTTGATATATTGCTGGAAAAAATAATTAATATTAAGTAAAAAAAATTCTTGTAATTCCGTTTGCAATCATTATCAAAAGTTGCCTAAAATATATATTATTTTATTTTAAAACAACAAGAACCTAAAATTTTTCATTATATGTAACAAAATAATTTTAAAAAACAATATTGCGATCATTGTGAGAATAATTTCTGATCTTTGTTGATCTATCTTTATATACATTTTCTTGTATTATTTTCTCAACAAGAGTTTTCTATTGTTTTTCAAATATCAGCGTTATATTATTTAGACAATAGCGTAATTTTCAATTACCTTATCATGTACTTGTACAAATAATCCTTCCAAACTGACGGGCACGATTAATCTGTTCCAGCGGTGTGCAAGGAGGGTTGCCATCCCGTTCACGGTCACTGCAACGTCAGCGGCGAATGCAAATGTCGACACGGTTGGCGCGGTGAACTCTGCGACCAGTGCACCCCCTACCCTGGCTGCAAGCACGGATATTGCAACGGTTCCAGTTGGCAGTGTATCTGCGACACGAATTGGGGCGGCATCCTCTGCGACCAGGACCTCAATTATTGCGGCACTCACGAACCCTGTCAAAACGGTGGGACGTGCGAGAACACGGCGCCGGACCAGTACAAATGCACCTGCCCCGAGGGATTCTCGGGACCGACCTGCGAGAAGGTGGACAACCCCTGCGCCTCCAACCCTTGCGCCAACGGAGCGACCTGCAGGGAACTCGGTGAGAGCGCGCATTGCGAGTGCGCCCCTGGATTCTCAGGCCCTTACTGCGCGACGGATATAGACGAGTGCGCCTCCCAACCTTGCCAAAATGGCGGCACCTGCGTCGACGGGAAGAACGAATTTGTGTGCAATTGTCCACCGGCCTGGCAGGGAGTGCTTTGCCAATTCGACGTGGATGAGTGCGCCCTGAAGGAATCCCCCTGCAAAAATTCGTTGACCTGTGTGAATCTTGCCGGTGATTACAAGTGAGCGAGCGAGAATTTGTTTCATTACTTCATCATGATTTGAAAATTTAACATCGATCCGATACGTAGATAGATAGATAGATAGATAGATAGATAGATAGATAGATAGATAGTTGTAAAGGATTTAATTAAAAAATCTCGTTTCAGATGTCGCTGCAGAAGTGGCTTCACGGGGAAGAACTGCACGAAGAACATCAACGATTGCATCGGCCAATGCCAACACGGGGCATTGTGCATCGATCTGGTCGACGATTATCACTGCAGCTGCACCGCCGGCTATTCGGGCAAGGATTGCGACGTGGACATCGACGAGTGCGCCTCGAAACCGTGCCAGAACGGTGGCGAGTGCAGAGACCTGGTGAACGCGTACGAGTGCGTCTGCCCTGTCGGTTTCACCGGATACCAATGCGAGATCGACAAGGATCATTGCAGCCCGAACCCATGCAGAAATTCGGCGCCTTGTTTCAACACGCAGACAGATTACTACTGCCACTGTCCGGAACAATGGCAAGGGAAGAATTGTTCCGAGCCAGCCTCCCATAATCCGCAATTCGGCATGATGGACGAGGAGTCCGGGTGCGGGAGTGAGGGAACACCATGCGGCGGCAGAGGCAGATGCAGCGGTGGCAGATGCATTTGTGACGCCGGGTATACGGGGATGCATTGCCACGAGAACATCAACGATTGCAGGGGTAATCCTTGTTTGAACGGTGGCACGTGTGTCGATTTGGTTAACTCGTTCCAGTGTATCTGTAGAGAGGGATGGACTGGAGATCTGTGCGATCAAGGTGAGCGATTGTTTCGTAGTTCGTGTTCTTAATTTGTTTCGTCGTATTAAATGCGATGAAAAAATTATCACGATCGACGAAAAGAAGAAATGATATCTCTAATAATTCTATAATATCTCTTTTTTATTATTAAATTATCCCTCATCGTTCCTTCAGACGTGGACGAGTGTACGAACTCACCCTGCCGCAACAACGGCACCTGCGTGGACGGTGTCGCAGACTTCACCTGCATCTGCAGGGGTGGATGGAAGGGCAAAACCTGTACTCTTCGCGCGGGACACTGCGAACCAGGTACCTGTCGCCACGGTGGAACTTGCCAAGATCGCGGAGATGGATTCACTTGTCACTGTCCACCAGGTTGGGAGGGAGCAGCATGCCACATAGCATCTCCAGCGTGCGCGAGCAATCCTTGCGAGAACGGAGCTACCTGCGTGAACACCGCCGATGGGAATTACAGATGCGTCTGTCGCGAAGGTTTCGAGGGTCCGAATTGCCGTCGAGACGTGGACGATTGCCAGCCATTGCCTTGCTTGAACGGGGGTAAATGCGTGGACGGGATCAACTGGTTCAGATGCGAGTGCGCGCCAGGCTTCACCGGTCCAGATTGTCGTATAAACGTGAACGAATGCGCCAGCGACCCCTGCACCACTGGATCCACGTGCGTGGACGGTATAGCGAGTTATACTTGCATCTGCCCGCCAGGAAGGACCGGGGTACGCTGCGAGATTCGTACAGCAGGTGGACCAGGATGCCCGGTAGCTAGCTGGGACGACGATTGCAACGTGTGCGAATGTCGTAACGGGAAGAACCAATGCAGCAATATCTGGTGCGGTCCTGGGAACTGTCTGAACGGTACATCGTGTCTGGCTCACGAAGTGTGCGTGCCCAGCCCGAACGAAAGCTGTCTAGCTCCACCGTGTCCAGCATGGGGCGAATGTCGCCCCGTGGAGACTGGAAGAAGAGTAGGACCGCCCGCTCTGCCCGCGCCGCCTTCCTGCTGGCCTGGACAAGCCACGCCGGGCCCAACCTGTTCCAGGCTCACCATCCTGTTAAGAAGAGACACTCTGGCCGCCAGTACATCGGTAGAAATCCTCTGTAGACGGTTGAGAAAACTGCTGTCCGATCCGAGAAGGCCACAGTCAATCGTTCTTCTTTGCGATCTTAAACCTGGTGATAACGATACAGTGGAAGTGACCATATTCTCGGAAGCAGCCGCGGATGCGGCCAGAGATCTAGGCGAAGCCCTTAGCAGACCCCTGGGCAGACCACTCGCTCTGGCCTCCGTGCTCGAGGTCAAAGTGGAGACGGCCTTGCTCAGCGAACCGAGTTCCGTAAACTCGAGCAGCGCGGGGAGCTACGTGGCCGTCCTCGGTGGAGCTCTGGCGACCGTTTTGGTCTTGGCTTTGTTCGGTGGGCTGTGGTATCTTCGAACGGTCAGGCAAAGATCCAGCCTGACCGCGACGACCAGCAGCGAGACATCGTTGCATCGACACCGCAGCGATTTGGACGAAAAATCGAACAATCTTCAAAACGAGGAGAATCTTAGGAGATACGCGAACCCTTTGAAAGAGCAGGATCAAGGAGAACCAAGAGTGTCCGTGGTGAGACCTCTGTCTGGAACTTCGTTGGGCGCGCTGGGTGCAACCGAAGAGAGTTTGGAAATGGTCTCGGACGAGAGTAGACATCGGTTGCCACCACTTTACAAAGCTCCCAGCGCGGAAGCCAGGAACAATACCGCTAGTTTTACGTACGAGGAAGGGCCTCATAAACCGTACAGCAAACCTAGATTGCAGGAGCCGACGTATTCTCAGCAAGCGAGCAGCAGTCAGACATCGGGACCGCATCAAGTACTGACGGTACACGTGTAACGCGACAGACTCGCGGATGTTTCGTGAAAAATTTCACTCGGAAAAAAACACTTGCGAGAAAGGGACACGAAAACGTGGTGAAACGGAATTATCGGACTCGCTGTACCAAGTGTTTCCGCAACGATTAATTGCAACGAACAGACTGAAGAATTAATAATACACGATTCAACGGATATCGCTTACTTTAGAAAATGAAATTGCGAAAAATAACGCGCTGCCTTTTTTTATCCGCTAAAAATTAAGAAACCTCGAAACCGCGTTTTACTTCAAACCCTTTTTCCTTCTGCGAATTGATACGAAAACAAGGGAGATATTATAGAATGTAGGAAGATAGAGAAAGAGGAGAATTATTTTAACGTTATTTTATTGACGATATTAGTATTGATTTATAATCAAAAATCGATCATTTCAACAAAATTGATTCATTAAACGAGAAAACATCATTCTCTACCTTTCTCCAATATATCTCTCGCTAATAACGCAACGACAATAATTGACGGTCTACAATTATGTATCGACAAGTTGCCGAGTTGTTTTATCGTACTGTACATATGTACATAGCCCGTACTTATTAATTTCGCTAAGCCTGTATCACCTCTAAATGCCGTCGTCCCTTACGGACAGCCTTAAGATCTGATCTATCGACGTTTTATTCGCGTTACAATCCTAAACATTCCCCTATGATCCGAAGCTGAGAACACGGGCCAAGTGACGGCGTTGCAGGCCACCGTAGATATTGTAGAGCTATAATAGCACGTAGGCGAATTAATCTGCGCGAAAGCAGGCTTCGGACGCTCCGTCGGGCGATATTATTGTGATACTCATAAAGCGAACGAGAGAAAAAGAATGCGAGAGAGAATATTATCGCGCGATAAGATTTATCGGGTCCCTCGTAGCGCCCTCTTGGAAAAATCGTGAATCACGATTAATAACGATAACGTGTTAAGAAAAATCTTCAATTTGGTTTGCTAACTAAGTTTGCAACGGTTTGCATCCGTTTGCCGTAGTAATCAGTAGAATTACGCACGATTCTATCATTGCGATCCGTGATTTAATTGCACAAAAATTAATTAATTATTCATGGGATGTATCGTCGTATCCACGAGTCGATCTATAATGAAAAGGAAGTATTCTTTTTTATTTTTCCTGCGTAGAGGGTGAAGGGAGCGTGTAGGAATCGATAAGATGCGACACATGGCATAGCCATTCGCGTGATCGAAACGTTGTATGATGTAAATAATAAACCCATTACATAGATCCAGATAATTCCCCGTCCCACTTTGGATTGTATTTTATCTTATTCCCTCCTTTCTTCCCTCTGTTAGATGTGCAATTTTATTTTATTTTTTTTTTTTTTTTTTTTTTTCTTTCTCCCCTTTTCTCTTAATATCGTTCCAAGCATAAGGCGACGCGCAACGACAAGCGCATGAAACGCGCGTATTACTAGACTTTAAACGAGAAAGAGACCGTATTGAGCGTATTGTAAGATGATAGCGGAAGAAATTTTTTATAACAGATAGTTTATTTTATAAAGAAATCTATATTATACAAAATATATAGAAGCGATGAAGAAAAAAAAAATATATATATATATATATTATATTATTTTATATTATATTATATTATTTTTTATATTTTATTGCCTTGTATTTTAATTGTTGAGAGATCATGGACAATAGTTCTAATCAAAACTATACTATATTATACGATCGATCGATCATAACGATCTCGTGAACATTTTTTATTTTCTTCTTCGATAATTCAACGAATTATCGTCCCTGGTCTCCAATTTAGATAGCTAATGGATAATCCACGCGTTGTGATCAATCCCGTGTCAAATAATCGCGAAAGAAGCGTGAGTGAGTGCGTGTAAATAAAGTTAAGCTCCTTCCGGTCCCACAATTTCTTTTTTTCCGCCTAATTTTACCGCCAACAACGACTACGACGACGACGATGACTATGACAACGACAACGACATGATAATGATAATAATGATGTTGACGATAATGATGATGATGATGATGATGATGATAATGATGAAGAAATTTCAATAAAAAGTACAATCCTTATGACACCGTTTCGTTTTTACTTCTGGTTTATTGCACCCGAACAGTAACAGGCCGAACGAATTCTCTCACGTGGTAAGAACCCGAGTCGATGTCCAAGTTGCATTCAAATCACCGGGAATGCAGAATCGTAGGTAGACGTGCCTTCCGGGAGCAACTGGCACAGTCCAACGATGAGAAACAGAACGAGCAACGCTAGATTGAATACATTTTTATTTATGATGAACGGTGTCGAATAATATTCGCATAAAATAATGATAATAAATACGGAATTTTAATAATTATTTTATTTATTCGTTTGCGTGCGCCAATAGCAAGGGTATCAAAATTTATTTAGAGATTGATCATGATTGTAACAAAAAAGGATAAAAATTAAAATTTATCATTAATTGTAAATGGAAAAAGATATCTTGAATCCCTTGAATATTTGATTCTATTTATTTATTATACAGAATTCCGGTATTTTATTCATATTTCATTCGTCAAAAAATTTCAAATTCATTCTTTTTGTATTTAATATAATCCAAAAAATTATGCGTTTACGAGAAAACTATATTACGTACACTCAACAAATATAAAAAATACATAATAATAATTAATAAAAATATCTTACGTGTCGATTATTATTTCTCGAATAATCCCGAATAACTCTAAAACTCGTTCTAAAATTAATATAGCCGGCAAACGATGCCGACGGTCGACGGATCCGGATCTCGTCAACAAAACCAAGCACGGATTTAAATAGATCATTTTATCGAGTACAATACGGTGTTCATTACCATCGAAAGCGCGTCTGAGATTAACAAAGACCGCGTGTGTAGGCAATTTTGTGAGAGAAGAGGATCGGGCGATCATCGAGGGCGATTTTGACCACGATACATGAGCCGCGTATATAACCGCGTGACTGTTGAATGAACGACTTGCCGAAATTACAATACAATAGCTCAGAAGAGCCACTTGACGAATACCCGGTAAATGAGTCAGCCTAGCTGCTTGGCCGAATAAGATCCGTGTGAACCACGGGCATCTAAGAGCATCTTCATGACGATAAATACGGGATATACCTTGAGAAAGCGCAATAACATCAAAAAAGTTACTCTCTAATAACGAGAAAAATGTGAAACGTGTTTAAACATTTTGTGAATATGTTATTCCAGGTATTTAAAAATAACTACATCGTAGAGTTATTTGAACACGATCAAACATATTTGATATCTGAAATCACACCTGACCAAGGAAAATGAATGTTGTTGCAAATGAAGAAAATAATTAATTATCTTTTTTGATCTGAAAAAAAAGTAGCATGAGATTATGGAAAAATGACAAATTTCAGGATAAAATTAATTCTGGAAAAGAAATCTGATTTTTTTAGGAAATATTTATAATTAACTAGAATTATTCAATGGAAGAATTCGATGTTATTGTTAGTTGTGATAATTTATATTATAAAAATATTAAATAAATTATTGGTAATAAATAAATTGAAAAAAATTAATTAAAAAGTTTAATTAATTGAAGATAAAAAAAATGGATCCTTTAAAAAAATCCGAAGTAATTTTATAATCTTTTTTTCTTTTTTTTCAATTAATTTTTGAATTTATCATGTGATATTTGCATTTTAGAAAATAATTGAACCCAAAGATGTATCAAATTATTATTTAGACTATGAAGAAGAATGGAATAAGAAAGAATGGGAATTTCTGGAAGATGAAGAAGAAGAAAAAGAAGAAATCAAAGAAGAACTGGACATTTTTGAAGATTTTTTAATGGAATTTGAAGATATGGCCGAGGAAAAAATCGAAGAAGAAGAGCTACGAAAAGTGATTGGTGTAATATTATTTTGGTAAACCTAACTTAAAGAAAAAGGATATCATCATGTGCAAAAAAATATAAGAATGAGTATTTAATGTTAAATCTATAGATATAAAAAAAGAAAAAGATGTATCGGAAGAAACACTGATCACCTCAGAAGAAGAATCCATCGTTTCTGAAGAATTGTCTGTAGAAAGTTCCATTCATCCTTGTCTTAAAGACATAGATATCAGTGATTCTCGATTGAAATTGCAAAATCTTTATACAATGTTTCCAATCCCTGATGATCCTGGTTTGATACCAGCTTTCTGGACCATTCAGGAACGTCGACCTTCTTACACAGACGACGGTATAATGAAATTTTTCGATTTAGTTAAAGCATCCTATATGAGACCTATACAAGCAATGGAAGACATGTTACAAACTAATAAAATCAATTTACAATATTACGGACTCAATTCCCGTATCATTAAACCCTTATGTGAAGCTTTGATGAAAAATCCTACTGTGAATACGATCAATCTTACAGTAATTTGATATTTTCTTATTTTATTTAATATTACTTAATTTTCAGAACTTAATTAATAAAGAAAAAAGAAAAAAACAAAAAATTCTTAAAATTTTTGTATTAAATAATTGTTTTACAGGGTAATTGGTTATCAGAGGATGCCTGTTATCATTTAAATGAACTGTTTTTAAAAAACAATATAATACACACTTTGTTATTATCAGGATGTAAAATCGGTGCAAACGGTGTTGCGAAATTATATGATGGAATTTTTATGAATGAAACACTGAAAAAATTAGATCTTTCCGATTGTAATTTACGTAAAGAAGGTATTGACTATCTTATACAGGCAATTTGCAATAATGAAAGCATTGAAACTCTTTTATTGAATCACAATCATCTCGACGAATCGTGTTCAGATGCTTTGCAAAAATTAGTCAGTTGTTCAAAGACAATAAAACATTTAGAATTATCTTGGAATTCCTTATACACAACAGAAACTTGGAAGAAATTTATTAGAGGACTCGAGGAAAATGAAACTTTACTCGATCTTGATTTATCTTGGAACGCTTTAGGAAAAGAATGTATTTCGTATTTGCGTCGATTATTATTGCGATCTTCAACATTAAAAAAATTGCATCTGAATGGTAACATAAAGATAAAAATCAAATATTTATTAAGATTTTTTTTAGTATTGATATTTTTTCATTTCTTATTAAAATATAACATAATGAACATTGATATTTAATAAATAATCAAATGTCTCCTTTATATCTCATATTGCTTTTATATTCAGGAAATCGTTTTACTAATGATGATGTAACTGTCATCGCAAGAGCATTATCAAGGAATGCAACACTCGAGGAGCTATATATAGGTGACAATCCTTTCAAAGCTGATGGTGCATTTGCTCTCGTTAAAGCAATTACGCCAGAGAAATCGTCAGAAAGTCAGCTACGTATTTTAGATCTTACGAATATCTGGGCAAACAAGAACATAATACCAGAACTTGAAACAATTCAAAATAATAAACCATGGGTCGACATTAAGTTGGGAGGTATATTTAGTAACTATAAAATTGAAGGTCCAGATGTAAAAGCAATACTTTTAAAAAGAGCCAATTATGAAGCCATGAGACCAAAGAAAAAACGACGTCGTAAAAACTTTGGTCATTTTGTGTTATCACTTTCTGATGATCTCATTTCAAAAGGTATATGAAAATAAAAACAATATAGTACTTACTTTTATTAAATTAAAATTAATATTACAGGAAAGTTTTTAGAACTAGTGCAAAATTTCCAATTAATCTTATCTAAATCTTTATTAAATGAACTAATGATTGCATTTACTGGTATAAAAAATACAGTCGATCAAGGCTTATTAAAATCTGTTTATATGAAACAATATCCGAATACAAAACTTCCAACAGAAAAACCTAAAAAAATCAAAAGTAAAAAAAGAAAAATTAAAAAAGAAAAAATAAAAGAAACTAAGGAGGAAGAGAATCTATGAAAAAGAATTTTATAGTTTATTTATAATATCTTAATTTTAATAGTTTAAATAAAGTATAATTATATAATAACTCTGCTTTCTAATATATAAGAAATAAACATATTGTATTATAAAACATTATAATATTAGCAATGTAAGTTGTAAAATTTAATTTCTTTTTTAATATTAATCTATATAAAATATCCTAGCAGAAATATCATCAACAATCCAATTTATTCCTTCTACAAGATTTTCTCCTGTAATTGCTGAACATTTATATATTTGCCAATGATGAGTCTTAATATTAGGTAATTCTAAAATTTCTGCAATATCAGATGCAGATAATGCTCCAGGTAAATCCTGTTTATTTGCAAGTATTAATAAACTTGCACCTTCTAATCTCTCCTCTTGCAAGAGTTTATATAATTCTATTTTACAATCTTCCAATCTTCTTCTATCTGCACTATCAATTACCCATACAAGACCATCAGTAGATTCAAAATAATTTCTCCAATAAGAACGCAATGATTTTTGACCACCTACGTCCCATATATTTAATTTATATCCACGATGTTCTAAAGTTTTAATATTGAAACCAAGTGTTGGTGATATTGTGTCAATTGGTTCTCCATTAATTCTTTTTAAAACTGTTGTTTTACCAGCATTATCCAAACCTCTATAAACATATAAAATATATAAAACAATCAAAATATATATAAAAGAAACAATAATTATATATCAATATATATATATTATATTAAATATAATTATATTGTTATAACATATATAAAAAAATCATTAAAATAAATAATATAGATATACATGCATAAATGCAATATATATGCAATTTTGTGAAAAAAATATACTAACTTAATACAATAATATATTCTTAACCTATAAATATTGAAAGATATATAAAAAAAAAGATACGTACAACATTAAAATGCGCATTTCTTTTTCCTTTTGTTTTAATTTTTTAAGTACTGTTAACAGACCCATTATTAATTACAGAAATATCACTAATTACAATTTTATACACGCATTATCTATGTTAGTTCCAGAATATATAAATATAATTATGCAACTAGTCAATCTTAACCTCTATATAAAATAATAAAATTGAATGTAACATCAAATGAATATCAAATGAATATAAAATTAAGTTTTAATTATTTAAAATAAACGAATTCAATATTAATAATAATATTAAATAATGAAAAAAATTGATAATAATTTATGTAAACAAATTGAAAATTACACAATATACTATATAAATATTAGGATAGAAATAATTCTGTAACTTTATTAACTACATCAGGATGACAAAATGCATTGATAATATTTTCAGATAAATATTGAGCAGAAGAGTAAATATTCTGTAGATTAATATGAGTTTTGGAAGAATCCTCTTTTAACATTTCAAAATATTCTTCAGAAAATCTTTCCCTTTTCATTTTCAAAAATTCTTCTAATTCTGTTATTTTAAGCTCATAAGGTAATTTTACATAAACTGGATACTCTATTGCTAAATCTTTGGCAGTCCATGTACTATGTTTTATTTTTTTATCGGGTGATTCTACGTTTTCTATATGTTTACATTCTTCAATAGCAATATTGAGCTGTTAAAATAAATTAATTTTAATCTTTAATATTTATATAACATCAATATAATTTAACATTACTACTAATAAATATTTATTATACATTACCAAATTTATACTATCTATTTCATTAATTTCAGGTATATTATAGATATCTTTTCCAATTTTAGCTACTATTAATTTAACAATAGCTTCTTTAACTCTTGATATATTATCTGTTAATACTGGTAGCCACATATTGACACTAATACTAAAGTCCAATGATTCAACATAATGCCACCAACCAGGAGGTACAAATAATATATCTCCTGGTTCTAAAGTTACTAGTTTTGCTGTATCTTTTATTTTTAATATATTAGTCTCATCTTCCTTAGTAGGACAGAAAAAGTTATATTTACTATATATTGTAGATTCTTCATAAGGAATCCTTGTTGGTCGAAGAAAGTTAGTTGAATTTGGAGGAAACAATAACCATTGTTTCCTAAAAAAAAGAAATATATCATTAAACAATCTTATTTTTGTATTATTTATTTTTTGATTTTATTTTTCTTTTTATTTATAAAATTAACCTTCCATGTATTTGAGCTACTAAATTACAACCATAAGAATCCTGATGACAATTTGTATGAGCTCCTTTGCTTCCAATCCAAATAGTAGAATCATCACCAGTTTTATCAATATCAAATCTTTTCCAATTTACTGAATTTAATATTTCTGGCTTATTTTTGAACCATTCTTGCATATATTTATAATCAAAATAATACCACTTTTTATGATTTTCATGGAGGTTCATATTTTGAATAAATTCTAATAATGTCATTAAAACTGTTGGACAATTTACTTCCCATTGTGGATTCTGAAACATATGAAATTTTTAAATTAAATTAATATTATAATAAAAAATTAAATTAAATTAATATTATAATAATAAATATAAATATAAAATAATATAAAAATATAAAAAAAAGTACAAATAAGATAAATAAAATAGCAATAGCAATTTACCGTAGATCTAGCATTATAGCCAATTCGAAATGGTAATTTAATATCTCCGAATTTTTCAGCAAGTTCCGATAAATTCCATTCAAATAATTTCCAACAATAATCATCTTTTGCATTTTGTAAGAGTCGTTGAAATATCACTGGCTCTTTAATTTCCATAATAGCTTGATATAAAACTTTATCTGACGGTGAATTCAATGTTTCCATTGTTAGAAGTTATTTATTCTTTTCAAATATAATTTGATCAGGTTATATTATTATATAAATTATATAGATTATATAGTTTTAAAAAATAAATTCAATTTTATTTATAAAAAACAGATAAGTTATTAAAGTATTTAATTTTTTTTTATTTTTTTTTAATATATGTATAAAAACATATTATATATTTCAATAATAATATCAAAATAATCTTTAATTCAATAATTTCAAATTGTACATATCGAGTACAATTTAAGTAATGTATACACAAAAAGTATAATAGTATTCCTAACCTAACCTGAAACAACTTCACTATAGTTTAATATTGATTCCTATACAATATGTTTTTTAATTGTATAATTGTATTCAACAAAGAAATAAATATGTTAAAGTATACACAATTGTATAAAAATTATTTAAAATCACGATCAACACTTTTTTCGCATCAGAATAATATATTAATGCAACAAAGTCGGGTAATATTTAGTGTTAATTTGTATTAAATTAGTATAAAATTAAATATTGAAATAAATAATTATTATTTGTTATTTTAGAATACATTTATTTTAAAAAGAAAATATCCAGTGCCTCTTTATAAAAAATATGAGACACGTGCAAAGCTAAAACATAAACATTTCATTTATGAGCTCGTAGAAGATACAAATGTTAAACCACAAAAAAAAATTGATATTGTCTTGCTAGAAAATGTAAAAAAGATTGGTGAAAAAGGTGAGAAAGTCTCAGTGTCTTCTCAAAAGGCTTATGAAACTTTGATACTGCCCAAATTAGCTGTATATGCAACACCTGAAAATCTAGAAAAATATTTAATTAAAGATCAAGATAAAAAGAAGAAGTTATCTATGTATAGTTCTCAATTTGTTGAAAGAACAATGAATGTATTGTCTGTGTGTTATTTATCATTATCAATGTCCATGGATATTCCATGGATTATAGAAAAATGGCATGTGAGAGTATCGTTTCGAAAATTAGGATATATTGTACCTGAAGATGCTATAATTCTTCCAGATAAGACTATATCTGGACCAAATCTATCTATTGAAAATAAGGAATTTTATATTCTTGTTAAAATCAATAATCATGAAGAAGTTAAAGTTAGATGTAAAATACATCATTTTACTTCAGATCCAAAAAAGCAAATTAAGTATGATGTACCATTTTATCAATTAAAAAACATAGCAATTTTCCCAGAAGATCAACCAATATTAAATTCCCTTCCAAAACATCGTTTAGCTAGTTTTGAAACTAATGATGTAAATAAATGAATAATAAATAATTGTATTATTATAAAAATATCATGATCAATAAAATTTTATTTTTTTGAAAACCTAAAAAAATTTTAATATTATTTTATAAATTTAATAATATTAAAATACATATAAAATATCTTTATATCTATATTCTAATAATATATATTCTATATCTATATTCTAATAATATAATGAAAAAATAAATTGTAATTAATATATAATTTCATAATTATTTTCACAGATATATGAATTTTTACATATATCAATTTTTATGAATATAAAAATGAATATAAAGTGTAAAGAAAATAATTTTGAATAATTATTATCTTCTTTACCTTTTTCTAAATATTTTATATATTACATTCATATATAACATCATTCATAATATTAATCAGTTTTTAAAACTATACTTATATTTATAAAAGAAGAAATACATATACATATATGCAATTAATAATTAACTTATGCAACACTGAATAGTGATTTGCTTTTTAATTAATTAATTAACCTATCTTTTTACTAATTCAATTATTACGAATAAAATGTTATTATTCTAATATTTAAAAATGGAAGATAGATACTTTGCATGGGATGAAATTTCTGATGGATTAATTTTAATAAGGTAATAAATTTTAACAATTAAAATATATATTTATATAAATTACATTTGTACAAATTATAATCTATTCATCAACGAAATATGACAAATATTTATTACAATTATAATTTTTTTTTGTATTTAAATATACAAGTACACAAAAGACCGAAGATGAACACGTTAAAAAAATTAAACAAAAATCTGATCCTGTTTACCAATCAAAGGTGTATTGTCCACATGCATATTTAATTTTAAATTTTCAAGAAACTTTAAGTCAACGTGAAAAGGTAAATACCAGAAAATAAATGATTCATTTATATTTTTAATTTTTATATTTTTTAAATATATATTTCAGTTACGATTTAGAAGATATTATTTAAGAAAAGTATCTCCAAGTGAACCAGATGTCATTATTTTACAAGATATAAAAGATCTTGTAATGTTTTTATTGATCAGTCCCATAAGTCCTCAGTTTATAAATTTTTTCCATTTACCAATTGTTGATCGTTTTTTAAGAGCTGCAATACTTTATTTTCAATATTATGTGATAATATGGGAAGAATTAATGAAGGAACGTGCAGCTACTATAAAAAAAGCACCAAATCCTTTGGCTCAGGGTTATAGATTTAGATATGCAGAAGAAATGCAAAATCTTCGTTGTGTTTTAGGTAGAGAATATGCTGATTTAATAATAGGATGTCAAGATATTATTCAATATCATCATATGACAGGTGGAAAAAAAGGAACATCTTTGACACAATCACAAGGAGAGAAAGATTTACGAATATTTGAAGTACTAATTTGTATGACACATCGTATTGTATGGATAGCTTTAGAACGCAAATATTTTAGTTTAATTGGTAAATAAAGATTATAATAAAATAATATTTTAAAATATTTATAAAGAATAAAATAATAATAAGATAAAGATTAGAATATTTATTTTAGAAATAGAATTGCATAGATTATTTAGAACTGAAACATATAATATAGCAGAAAGACGAAGTATAAGCCATACTATTCAGGATATGTTATATGATGATATTATAATATTGCAAGGTCATAAAATACAAGAAAAAAGAAAATTACTAAGAAATTCTCCTTTAATACAAGAATTAATATATTCAGATTATGATTATCGTCTTCTATCTTTGGGTATTATCTTTTTCTATATATTTCTTTTTTAAAAAAAAAAAGGAAAGAGAAATAATACAATATAATTTACAGGAATAGAAGAAAATTATGATGATGAACGTATTCTTTATTTAAAATATGCTCTTATTATTGAAGAAGATAAATTACATGAATTGGGAATAAAAGTAGGAATTTTAGGAGAAAACAGAGCAAATTATGATATTACTTTAATGCCCTTAGAAGAAAAAGATGAAGAACAAGACAAAATTCAATTATCTGAAAAAAAAAAATATGAAAAAAGTATTAAAGATATAGTAAGTTCTTACAAACTGTGATGTTTATGAATATATATTTTTATTAAAAATTAAATTATATTTTTAATATTATAGGAAATACCGATAAAAATTCGAAGGCTTCCATTATTTCAAACTAAACCTGATCTGACACGAGATTTTTCAATGAAAACTATAGATATATCACCAAAAGGCTATAAAATTGCTCGAGAAAGAGCAAGGAAGAATTGGTTGATGAGAGAATTAAAACGTCAGAAACATACTGAATACGATACATATTCAGTATCAACAATATTAGAATGATTACTTAAAAAAAAATTAAAAATTATAAGTATAAATATTTAAATCAATATCAATGTTTTTTTCGTGTTTTATATTTATTTTATTAGAGTTAAATCTTAAAAAAAAATTTTTACTAACAAAATCTTTTTATGAAATATTTTTAATTCAAATATAATATAATTTATATTATTTTTAATTGTATTAAAATTTTTTAGAAAAATTTGAAATTTTTTTTTAAATATCAATTATTAACATATGTTCTTTAAGAAAGAATATTTATGCAAGCTTAAATTAAAAAAATATTATTTTATCAAATTAATATTAAATTAAAAATTTTAATATTATAATATAATATGTTTATATATGGCAAATAATAAAAATAAATGACATATTCTATCAATTATCGAATATAAAACTATTCACATTGCTATGATAAACTATATAAGTATATATCATTGATATTATTTACAATAATATCACATGAATAGATATAAATTTCAATTTTTATTAGTTTTATAATTAAATAAATAAAATTTGTAAATTTATTATTTGTAACAAATATATACTTATTTACAAGAAAATTATTATAAATTATTACATATCATGATATGCAAGAGATAATTTAAATAAATATTTCATATGATAAATAAGAAATAATAACAAAAATATTATTCTTGAATGTTTTTCAAAATAAAATAAAATAAATAGAACACAAATCAATTGTTAATTGTTATTTCAAGACTGTTTTATTTCTTGTGTAATTATTTGATATTAATATAAATTAGCAACAATTAAATAATTGAAAATATGTGCCTATATTTGATTTTATGATTTTATGAAAATTTACTCCAAAAATAATTTGATTTTTAAATATTAGCTTTTCATTTAATGTTATAAAAATAATGAATATATGAATATATTGAAAATAATAAATATATAAGTATAGAATATTGATATTGTTAATTAAATAAAGGAAAACAAATGCCAATAACTAATATATAATATGAAAAACTATTTTTTAAAATAATTTATAACATATATTGAAAGAGATTTGTAAATAAAAATACTATTAATTTTTTTATCTTAAAGTGTTATTAAATATAGACACATATGTTTAAAAAATAACTTTTTAAGGATATGTGATAAGGGTGGATAAACTGAGTACAATAAGACAATGTAAAAAATATGCTTATTATAATTAATAATGCTTAATAATGCGTACTAATGTTGATATTTTACAAGGAGATACATATATAGGTACATCTGAAGCAATGCATTTGTTTTCCGATTAAATTTTGCATTGTTCTTATATAAATAATTACTGTACCTACTTACTACTATTATATATAATAACAATATATATATTATGTCATATATATATATATATATATATATATATATGACATTAATTTAATCCCAATATGGGTTAAATTGTAAATTATATTGTATTTTTTCCATTTACAAGTGGCAAGTTCATTGTCCATTTGTGATGATTTACATTTAGCTAAAACATTTATTATTCAAGATACACTTCCTTGCAACCTATTATATATAAATAATGACACGCACATATAAGATATAAAAATGAATATTTTTGATAATGAATATATTTAGCACAGAAATTTTGATAATAAAAGCTAGATTTCACAAAAATTTTTAAAATCCTGGTATTACTTATGAATGTATTTAATTAATTATTTATAATTTACAAAGCGATTCAACAAAGTATTTTTACTTAATTTTAAATACGATATGTATTAAAATTATATAATATGATTCGAAATATATTATATACACTTGAAAATGTTACATGTACATATAATATAATGGTAAGTTTTAATCATTTAAATGTTAAATGGCAGTAAATGATTTAGTTTTCTTTATAATTACTAACAGCATCTTTATAATTACTAATCTAGCTTTATTTTCAAAATCTATGCCTTCCTAAAATTATTTAAATTTTAATTTTTTTATATTATTATTTTGAATAATAAAATAATATATTGCATGTCATTTTTTCTTTCATAGGTTGCAAAAGAAATTTAAACATATTACAATTACTAAAAATATCAAAAATGAAACTATTTCGGCACTTCTTATTAAGTTCAATCTTTAATCATATGTTACAGCTATCTATTATTGAACATTTGTCTACATGATTATAATACAAAATGAAGAAAATGATGATAGTGATCATTATGCATATTAATAAGATTATTTGCAATTATTTGCATATATTATTACAGCAGGTAGGTGATAAAAATGAATGACTATTTATATATATATGTAATTTTTTTTTAAGTTCAGTCATGTGTTCATGCAATTTTATTTATTTTTTTATAAACAAAATTTCTTGGTAGAAAATAATTTGATAAAATATTTCTAATTTCTATTTAAACAAAAATTAAATTACATTCTTATCAAAATATACAATGAAAATAATAGTGTACTGATTTTCAATAAAAGATTTTAATTCTATTTAAAACATTTTAGAAAATTTATACAACTTAGAGAAGTTACATAAAATCATTTGATCATATCTTTACAAAATATTTATGAATATTACTTGCAGATCAGGGTTATATTTTTCGGGTTATATTTTATTTTAAAAACAAAATAAAAATCATTAGCGAAAATGAATATTAATAAATGTATTTAAATAAATTGAGTCTTCAAGTTATATCATAACTAAAGTAATAAAATAAAAATAAATTGATGTACCCTGAAAGATTCAAATGTAGAATTATTTTATAGAATGTTTTTGTCCTTTGGCTTTTATATCTTTTATCTCTTTTTATATTATCTTTTATAAATATTTTGAAAAATATTTAATGATCTATTTTGTTATAACTAAAACACTCTAACTGAACTTTTAAACGATATTCAAAATAATTTGAAAATGTATAAAAGAACAATATTTAATTGCAATTTTTTCATGATTACTTTTCAGTAAAAATGAAATTTTTAGAATATTATCTCTTTTTTTTTCATGAATCTATAACTATATGATGTAGTTTTACACAACGAAATTTATATTAAACAACTGATAATTTTTATTTCTTTTTACTTTCTGTATATCAATCCCTGCCTTTCTTGAATTTTTATAACTATACAACAGAAGTTAATAACACAATCTTACGTTTAGCAGCACAGACACAAACAGTATTTTTTTTTTTATATATGTAAGGAACACACATGAACTCATTTTCAAATCATTATCTTAATAAAATAGACGGGGCTACGAAGCAATGTCTGACATGAGTTGAGCCAGTAAAGCTGGCTCTAAAAGTCCATGTGTTTGTCCCATTCTTTCCAAATTTCGTACGTCCTTATCTACTGCCTCTAATGCTCGTTCTAATTCTTCTTCCTCTTCTCTTGATGGTTCATATTCCCCATTTCTACCCTCTAAAATAGAAAATAGAATAGAAAATAAAATAGAAAATCCTATTTTTAATTTTAGTATAATATTTAAAATAAGAATATTTTGTATTTATATAAGTGTATATTTATAATTCTAAATTATAAAGCATATATATATATATTAATATTAAATTAATATATAAAATAGTTAATATATTTGTAAGCTTTGGAGAATCAATTCTTGAGTTCAAAATAAATATAAAAGTTGATTTTTACAATAAATATAAAACTATTGATTCGAATTCATTTATGAATTATAAGTTATAATAATAATTGATAGCTATAAGTTATAATTTAAGTTTGTATTGAATGAAGCGAGATATAATGAAATGCGATAATATAACGAAGATAAAACAATCTCATTCTTTCTAATGAAAATTTTAATTAATTGTATTTAATAATTGATATAATTATTAATTATTTAATAATTCTCTAAAAATATTTTATAAATATATTAATATATTAACATTTTGTATAAAATTAATAAATTAATAAATAATTATAAATTTATATAAATCAATATATAATTTATATTATATATATATTATATATAGAATATTAATGAAAAAATATTGTAGAAGAAAAGGACAATTGTAATTACCAATGAATAAGTCATTAAAAGCATCAGCAGGTAAATTATTGAGCACATTGCCAAAATCATGCTCTGCAGGATCCAGAGAAGGAAACACTTCATGATCTCCTAAATCTACTTTAAGTCCTCCTCCAAGACCTAATCCTAATCCTAAATTTAAGTTAGCAGAATTTGAACTTCCTTGCACTACAGTATTCAAATTATTCAAAGCTTTTGTCTGATTTTCACTAGAGTTTATTTGATTCAAATATTGACTTTCTTCATGTATAACTGTAGGATCTTTATTAGTCTCAAGTTTGTTCACAGGAGGCCGCTTTCGTTTCTTTGGCCTAGATTTTGGTTTAGGCCTGGGAATTGTGGGAGATGTTGGTTTTTTACGAGTTTTCTTTGGTTTAGACTCTTGTGCTTTACGATGATAATTATCTCTCTTCCTTGCATGTTCTGGACAAAGAGGTAATTCATGTGCAACATCAAACACAGGAATACAACATTGTGTATTATCACTAAATTTGGCAGTGCAATGTTCAAATAAAAGTTGATCTCCATTCAACATAATATGACGAGAACAATGACGTGTACAGGGCAAAGATGTCTGTTGACATCCTTCAGCTCCACAAAGTCCACCAACTAAAAGTGGTCCATCTATTACTTTACTTGTACTTGGAGAACCACTTAAAGCTCTTGCTGTAGATGCAGGATCCTTATAAGCAGCTTCCAATAAACATTTAGCTCTATCACGTAACAAAATTTCTGAGTCTGTTCCACCTTTATGTAATTGAAGTAATCTTCGTCTCAATTGAGAGCGCAATTGAGAAAGACGAGCTGAACGATTCAATGTTGAAGTATTATCTCCAGAAAACCAATAATGCTGATAAATTGTCATTTCATCTCCACTAGAATCACTATCTGATATTTCATCTCCAGCTCTAGGATAATACAATAACATATGGTCCCGACTTTGCCTCCTATTCTTTAGTCTTTGTAAATTTTCAATATGATGTTGTTTTTGTTGAATTGCTTTTGCAAATTTATAATCTATATGTTCACCATCACCATTGCCACCACCAACATTACAGTCAGCATCTAATTCTACAGCACGATCTTGTACAGCTTTGAATTCCGCATCTGATACGGATGTTATCCTTATTCTTTGTTTCATACATTTTCCTTTAGTTTTATTATTTTTACAATTTTGCATTACTTTAGAATTTTTAGATGACACTACTGTAACATTTCTTCCTGTTGTATGTGTACTAAATGGCTCTGGTTCACTGAAAATATAGGGATCGACATCTTGACGAACCTCAGTTTTCAGCAAAGCCTTTAAGCGATCCGAAAACTTTAATTTATTGTCCATGTTTGAATTTTCGGATATAGGGACCTTCATTGATTACCGTTTTCCTTGTATCCTGTTCTACCTGCATTCTCAAACCCTCCAAATCTTTCCTCTTATCTAGATAAAACTTAGTTCACGCCATATGCTTAAATCCAAATCCATACATAAATATTTCTGAATTCATAATACTGAGAATAAAAAAATAAAAAATTATTTTTATTGTATTATATCACAGATTGGTATTTCTTACATTTGCTTTAGACACATTAATGTTTATATATGCATCAAGATGATACAACTAATAAAATGAATTTTTGTACAAAATATAATAAATTATAAAATAGTCATATGTACTACTTATGCTAATAATATTAATGTGCATTTGGCTGTGTTATTTACATGTATACAATCTGCATATATACAAAACTTAGTTTTGTCATGGATTATACTTTAATAGAAACATTAAAATTGATTATCTATTATATACCTATATTTAGTATCAAATTATGTAGTGGAATCTTACAAAAAATCTTATATATTTAAATGACAATAAAATTTCTGTGTTTCAAAAGTGCAAATAATACTTTAGCAGTCAATTGTTTAGATGAATTAAAGCTATGTATCACTAAATTTAAATTTGCATATTTCTGTACATAATATGTCAGATGGATATCAAAGTTTCTCTTGGTTCAAGCAAGAAGCGTGAACTTAGTCCATGGCTAGATCAGGATAAAAATAATCCTTGCCTCGCATAGCAATTCAAATTAAATATACTCTATACATTTTTTAATAATTGCATTACACGAAACATCAAAACATTAAATGTGGATTCTAAAAGTTCTGATAATTTCTGATAAGACAAAGCCATATTAATAAACATTTTATCTCTAGTGTTGACATGAGTGCACTATGTTGGATATCAACACTGTTTGGTTATGTTCACTTTATATAGGTAATATGACACTATGCAAAATACTGTAATCGAATTTCAATAATACAGTCAGAAAGATTCATAAAATGAATCTTGCAGCATATTTATATCCTATAACAAGGGTAAACTATTCACAAATACTATCACGAAGTTCCCTTTATGGACTCGTTTCGTTTAGTTTAACCGAGGTTGGAACAATGAAAATTATTCCCAACAATAAGAGAGGTTGTTGCCCAATCAGAAGCAATCCGACCTTTTTCATGCAAAATACACTTCAACGGGATTGAAGATTCACGCACAAATTCCAGCATTCATCGATAATAACATTAGAAAGACATGTCAGATGTAAAGAAAGCAAAATGGCGGACACTGCACACACGAACAGTTTCTGATGCGAAAAATCTTTGAATTCACTGTATTATCATTATGAATTTGGTATACAAACATTTTGCGTCCATTTTAAGTGTTAACTAATTTTATATGATAATTTACAAAAATATATTTTTACAAAATTTTGATTATTTCTATTAGAAACATTTAGATTGTTTTTCGTTATTCATTTTTACATAACCTTTTAACTGTTACCATATATAAGTATTTAATTTATCTTTTTTTAGAAATTTTTTTTTAAAATAATAGAAATGAAAATATATGTGTAATAATATTTCATTTTTTAAGTTATGCATTTTTTAGTTTAATTTCTTTAATGTTTTATTATATTTAAAATATTATTCGATATATAAATGTGTGGTTTTCTGATATTGATATTTCAATAAATTACTCTATATATGAAGCATTATTTTATATTATTTTACAAAATTATTTTAAATTATATAAGATTGTAATTAATATTTGTGATATATCAAAAAATGTTTTACAAATCGATTTAAAATAAATTTTAATTTTTGCAGTAAACATTCAAGATAAAAAAATTTTTTTTCAAAGAAATCTTAAACACAAAACAATTTTTTATTTTTAATAATTAATAAAAAAAAATATGATTTTTCTAAATATGATTAAGATACTTAAAAAAATATATTATCTATATTATAATTAAATGATATAAATATAAATAATAATAATATACACACACACACACACACACACACACACACACACACATATATATATATATATTTTCTTATATAAATATAAAATTCTTATATGAATATTATTTATGTTTATTATTTATTATATTATTAAATATAAAATTATAATAGTAATAATAAAATGTCATGATTTAAAAAAAATTTTTTGTATTTTCTATAAAACCATTTTTAAAATTTAAACATTTGATTATTAAATTAACAATTAATATTAAATATATATATATATATATACATATATATGTATTTTATACTTAAATAACAACATATTTGTATATTTTATATTTAAGTAATAAGTAATTTAAAAAAAAATTAAAATTAAAATATCGCAATCTTAAAAATATGATCAGCTGATTTTGACATTTAAAATTATAACCTATTTATATTTATTTATATATTGCATATATTTGTGATATTGCAGAATACCACTTGTTGATTTATTTCATATTTTTTGAAACAATTTTAATTATTTAATTTAACTAATTTTTATTAATTAATAATTAAAATTGATAAAATAAATTATTAGTAATTTATTAAATTTTAATTGTTTATTATTAATATTCTACTGCAAAAAAAGATCTAATAGATCCAAATATTATATTATTTTTTTCAATAACATAGATATACAAATTACATAAATTGTTTTATATATTTTTTATACATATTATTATTTTACATGTTTCATATCTTTATGTATTAAATTATTTTTTATAATTTAAATTTTTTTAATTAATATATTATAATTTATATTATATTTATATTTTGTAATATTTTAATAATATAATTGCAAATTTTTTAATATATATAGGAATTTCATGTAAAATAATATTCTTAATATATACTTTTTTTCATTTGTATTTTTTTTCTTGTTTCTTCTTTTATAATTAAATATACAATGATTATATATACACAATTCTATTTTATATATTTAAAATTACTTTAATTATTATTTTGTCATAAACATGTTTTTTAAACACATATGTCTATTAAAAATATCAGATTAAGTTATATATATATATATTATAAACAAATAATGTATTTTACAATAAAAATAAGGGATAATAATTTAGATCAAGATAATTAAAAATAAATTTTAGATTTGAATAAAATATATTATTTAAAATATATTTAATTATTTAAAATTTTTAATTGCATAAAATTTAATTTTTTTTTCTTTTTTTTTTTGTTATATTTTTCAATAGTATACAAAAAAAATCAAATATATTACTTTTAAATGACAAATTTGTTTATAGTAAACATTCAACAAGAATAGTATAATATATAGTATAATAAATTGTATACATAACACATATTTAATCCCTCTGATCTCACCTGCTAATATTTAATAAATGTTTTTATTCATTTTGACTAGTAAATATTTCTTTATATATATTAGTGTTAAGTATGTATTATATATATATATATATATATATATATATATATATATAACAAAAATTTAACTTCCTTATTATGTTTTTCATTTAATAATTAATAATTCAAAGTTCATATTCATAATTTACAATTTGAATATAATATACATAAAGTGATAAAAGAAGTGAACAAAAAATTAAGAAACTAATTAAGTACAAAAATCTTTAAAATGCAAAAAGATACCATTTTTCTATTTTATAAATGTGAATTTGTTTATAAAAATTTATTACATATTGTTATCATATAGAAATTATATTTTAAGAAATATGTAAAAACATCATACATAATATTTAAAGATGAATTTTAGGAAAATTAACAAATATATTTGCAATAAGTAAAATTAAATCCTCTTTTTGAAGATTATTCTTGTTAAAAAATTATTCCAATTATTCTCAATGTTGAAAATTTATTTTATTCTATATTTTAATTGATTCAATTTTTAATGATATTAAAATCTTAATTTGAGGTATAGTTTGTGGCAGACCCAAGGGACGGTAATTTTTTTTTTTATTACAAAAGTTGTATTTGAAAATTATTATGAATTAGATAATAATGTATGTTACGTAGTTTTTCGTTGAGGTTTTTGTCCTTTAATAATAGTTGGCCGGCCTTTTATATAACCTTTCTTTCGGCGTGGTGTCTAAAACATTAATGTCCCCCCCCCCACAACTTCAACTACATTTCAAAATTATATAATGTTATAATTTAAAAAATGTAAAACGATACGACTAAAACTGTAAAAAAATAAAAGTTTTAATTTATTATCATAAGACATAAAATTACCTTTTTACTAACATATGAATTAGCATTACGTGTAACAATTCGTTTAGATATCGGAATGGTTGGTCTATTAAATTCATTTGGTTTTTTCACCCTAAAATTATATATCAATTAAAAATAAAATTTATATAAAAAAAATATTTATGTACATAAAATTAATTCATAATCTTATGATAATCTTATTATTATCATTTATTAAATTATTATCATTTATTACCTGTAAATTCTAACAAGCCAATGCTCGGTTGTATAGGCTTCTTCTAAATATGTTAACTGAAAATTTTTATTTCCTATTTCGGCATTACGTGTACGATCATAACCAGATGGCGTTCGATAATCAATCTTTACTTCTCCAAATCGATAATAGCTTAATTTATACATTAGTGAATTCAAGAGGGTTGGTGATCCTTCTGAATCCACGCGAAATTCTCCTTTTTCAGTAAAATAATCACTTTCACGAATGTATTGTGGATATTCACCTTCAGCAATTCGTACCATCCAAAGGAATTTATTAACATCATCTCCAGAATATCCAATCATTCCTCCAAAAATAACTAAAACATAATCTACATCTAATGATGTCATAATTTCATAAGCAGCACTTTCATTTGAGCTCATTGCTTTTCCAACTAAAGCTATATGTGAATTATTCCAAGTATTATTGTCCACAAGTGTAGTTCTATATTAAAATAGAAAATATTTCATATTATTATATATTATTTTATAAATAAATAAATAAATAAAACATTTAATATATTATTTTTTAATAATGTATACCTATTAGCCATTCCAGCAATTTGATAACCATAATCCCACCAACTCATAATTCTAGCATCAATAGGTGTATTTTGTGCTAACCAATAATAAGCTTCTCTAAAATCATCAAGAATAGCTCTACCTCCATCATTACTATATGATGCCAGAACAATTGAAGGACTAGAATATGCATTACTTGTAATCCAAGTACAATGCAGTGTAAACATCATCATTAACATAAATGCACCAATAACAACACCATTTCGAAGATTAACACCTAATCCATCACCATTGCCTCTAGGTCTCTCATGTTTCATTCTACGAAGTTTACCAGCTTTATCATATAATGCTCTACCAGGGCTCCTTTCTCTTTCTTCTTCACTTTCTTCTTCACTACCATTATTACTTCGATCGTTTCTTTCATTATCTTCTTCTTTAAAAAACAATTCAAGAAGATCACTAAATGCTACTCCAGCAAGCATACAAACAACTGGAGTTAAAGTGAGCATAAGTCGCACCATTACTCCAGCAAAATAAACAGCGCTTATAGCATATAATATAACTGTAAAATAAATAATTAATAATTTTTACAATAACAAAATAGTATTATTTTGAATCTTACCAAAAACGCGTTCATCATTAATACGTTTAATGCAGTACCAGAGACCTACAGGAAATGTTGTAACAAGAATATGTAAATCAAAGAAAAAACTAAACCATGTAGTAGGTTGATGTTCAGAAACAGATGCTATTATTGGAATGTGTATTTTTGCATAGCCAGTATCCCAGAGTGAATAAAATCTTCCACTCCAAGGTGCAACAACACCAGCATAAGTTAAACAAATTAAAGCAAATAAAAGAATACCAGCTGTAACTGCAACTATTCCTCCAAAGTATTTCATTTCAGATTTTGTAAGTACAGTTCTTAAATATCTATAATAATAAAATTATGTAGAAATATTTATCAAATTGATATTAAAAATATATTAAATTAACATACCTGAGAGCTGCTACAAAAATTAATAATCCAAATACACCTCCAGCTGCCATATGTTCTGATGTTCTTATTGGTTGAAAACCAACAAATGGTATTTGCATACTTAATAAAAGGCCCAAAATATAGAATGTAGTATAACTTGTAAAAAGACGATTACTGAATCGATTCATGACTAATAATGCAAAAACATGAAGTGGAATTAAATTAATAATAAAAACATAACCACCCCATGCAGATACCATATAGAAGTAGGATAGAGCAGTCATAGAAGCCCAAAAAATAGAGCCAGTTTTAACTGATTTAACCCAAAGATAATATGTAATTTGTAGTGCAAAAATAGCAATGCCTTCATTATCATAACTTCCTGCTACAGATCTTGAAATATAACCAGGTACAATTGCAATAAAACATGCTGCAAATAAACCAGCTCCTGCACTCCATATTTCTTTTGTTAATAAGTACGTAGAAATGGCTGTGAGGCCACTAAATATTGGAGCTAAGAATACACAAATATCTCTTATATGTACTGGGATATTTAAAGAATGTAATATATAATGTATAGATCCAGATGTTATCATTAATCCAGGATAAACAGTTCCACCTACAATGCGACCCAATGGATACCATGCTCTTTCATCAAACCAATTTATAAAATTATAAAATCCATGTTGCACCATGTATGCTGTTGCTCTGTAGTTAAACCTATGTTATAAATATATATTTTATTTTATAATAATATTATAATATTTATAAAATAATATATAATATTAATATATATTATTTTACATATACTAAAATTATTAATTAATGTATATTAATATATTATTATAAGATATTAAATAAACATTAAAAAAAATATATTAATCTATATTAAATTAGTACATATATATATATATATATATACATCCTAATATAATAACATAAAAATACATACCAAGGATCGAACTCGTGTATGATACTTTCGAAACGTATTACTGCAAATAATCGAGAAGCAAATCCTGAGATCCAAGCAAGTAGTAAAACAGTAAAAGTAATAAGAGAACTAAGACCAGCAGCATTTGTTAATGTAGAAGTTTTCATTTGCTTAGATGACGATTTCTTATCGGGAAACATATCTTTTTTAGTATTTGTCATGGATGTTCTATTTGACAACATATTTTCTTTAAATCTATAAATATAATGAAAAATATTTCTGTTAAACTTTAAGAAACATTTGTCATAAACATATTAACATTTATTTTTATTCAACACGTTATAAATCAAGCAATTCACAACAAATTACCAAATCACTATGTATTTAGGCTAGAACTATTAAGAGACACGTTGTACACCGGCTACGTGTTAATCATGACTCCCAATGATGTTCTATATATATATATTCATATATATATATAGAATATATATATATTAAAAATAATATGTTTTGCGCTTAAACACACATCACATTCGATGTGAATATCAATTGCTGATTGGCTTTATTAATAGGATAAAATTAAAAATAGTAGTAATTCGGCTCCCAATAGGATTAATTTTACATCAATATGACATCCGGTCATTGACTATAATTCAAATCAGATATAGTCATATAGAATGCAGTTATCTTAAACGTCACATCCGAATAATCTTATTACTTAAGTGTCTCTTATAGTATATTGCAAAATTAATATTTCTCATTTTTGTGTATTATATTAATATTATTATATTAATATTATTGTATTAATATGTATTGTATTAAATATTAATCAGAATATTTTACTCAATAATAACGTAGATAAAAGTCCTCGTTGCTTATAATATAAAATAGTGAAAAAATTATTTGACTTTAAACTAACAAAATAACATGAATTAAATATTAATTATTATTAATAAGAGTAATGTTTTTTTATATAATATAAAAAAAAATTATTCTCTTATGTTTACTAGTAAGGAACAATTGATAAAACGTACTGGAAAGAATTCTATTGGTCGTTATGATTTCTTAAAACTTTTAGCTACAGAATTTAAAACTACTAAATCTAAAGGTAATTTAAATGAAATATTTAATTGTTTATAATTAAAAAATAATTAAATAAAATTAACACAATATTATTATTTTCACAGATGCAAAGGAACAAGTATTGGCAAATCTTGCTAATTTTGCATATGATCCTATTAATTATGGATATATAAGACAATTAAAAATAATTGATTTGTTTCTTCATACTTTATCAGAAGATAATTTAAAATTAGTTCGTTTTGCTGTAGGAGGTATCTGTAATATCTGTGTTGGTATGTATATAATTGTTTCAAAAATAATTATTTTAATAAAATAAATTTAATTATGATAATAATAATTAAAATGAAACTTATATTTTAGATCCAATAAATAAATTATATATTTTACGTAATCAAGGTATTCAATTATTAACATCACTACTTTCTTTACAAGATGAAGATATCATACTTTCAATAATTACTACTTTAATATTTTTAATTAATCCTGACTCTAAAAATGAAATAACAACTGAGTTAATTGAAAAAATATCTCATCTATCAAATTGTAAAAATAAACGTATAAAAAATTTGATAACAATATTTCTTAATGATTGTATTATAATAAAAGATAAAATTGAAAATTCTAAAAGTACATAACAAATGTTTTAAAATATAAAAAAATTTTGAAACTTTAAAAAGTAAAATAATTTAAGAAATTATATATTATAAAATAAATATAAAATAAAATGCAAACAAAAATATTTTTTAAATTGTTAAAAAGATATTGCACAGGATCTTCAGATATTTTAAAAACTCTAAAAGCTGGAAATGAAATATCAGTTATTAAAACTGTTACAAAAGATGATATATTAAATTTTGCTAAATTAACTGGTGATTATAATCCAATACATTTTGAAGTATCAAATCATCTTGTTCATGGTGCTTTACTTAATGGTTTAGTATCAGGAATACTTGGTACAAAAATTCCAGGCCCAGGAACTATAGTAGTTGAGCAAAATTTTAAATTTCCAGCACCATGTTATGCTGGAGATATAATAGAAATAAAAGTGCAAATTGTTTCTATAAGAAAAATTATGAAATGTGAATATATTTGTATTGCAAATGGAGAAAAAATAGTTTTAAAAGGAAATGCAAAACTAATTAAAAAATCAATATTTAAATAAAATATCAATATACTAGATATAATACTGTATAATTTTTAATAAGAAAATAATAATATTCTTATATATATATATATATATATATATATATATGTAATATGATTGCAGTATTATGAAATATTGCTTATTAAGTATGTGACCTATTTTAATTGCTGACTTAATAAGACAAGACATTTTTAATAAAACCTGCCAACTTATTCATTTTTATTATTTTATGCAAGTGAATAACTTATAATTTTTATTATCATCACTTCACATAATCAACTCAATTAAGTATTATAAAGGAGTAAGTATTATAAAGGAAAAAATATAAATTGAAAAATATATATTTTTTTATGATTTCATAATTTATAATTCTCTTATAGACTTTACATATTATTAAAAAGTTTTTGTTTATTTATAATTATTATTTAATTTTTACTTAAATAAAATTTGATATAAACATTTAATATAAATATTTTTTTTACAGAAAAAATGTATCCAATATTTCTACTATCTGTTTTTTTTTTCTCATCCATATTAGCAGATAATCAAATTAAAGTAAAAGCTTTAAATAACACTTCAAAAATCTTAACTACTGAATCTTCAGTTAGCTGTATTTGTGGAATTTTTTTAAGTGGAGAGTTTAAAAAAGATAATAAAGAATCATTTGAAGGAAATCCTGCTCTAATTCATGGTTTGCCTGGAGTATTTCCATGTACTCCAATTGGAAATAAAATTTGTATAAGTAAATGTTTAGATACTGTAAGTTATTTCACAAAAATATAAATTTATTATTACATGTATATTTTATTAATATCATTATTAATTTTTTATTTTAAATTCATAATTAAAAATTTCTTAATTAAAAATTATTAAATATTTATTATAGATTATTAAATATCTTCCAAATAGTTCTAAAATTTTATGTAGTTCAATAGAACGTGATTGTTATAAGGAAAAGGTAAGTTTTATTACACTGTTTCATAATAAAAAATTTATGTTATATTATGCAATTTTATATTATAATAACATTATAAGTAAATTATATATATATATATATATATATATATATATTTTTTATAATAGGCCTATTTATTTATTAAAAACTGTAAGAGTGGATGGATTAATACAAATCTTTCTGCTGGAAGGGAATATTGTTGTAAGGATGGTAGACCATACAAATGTCCAATATTTTAAAATAAATATTTTTTATTATATTTATAATATTATTATATTATTATAAATTTTATACTTCTTCAATTTAATAAAACTATTCTTGATTTTATCACATTTTCTTCTTAAATATCCCGCTCTTTTTCTAAATATAGCTTCAAAAGTAACATATACACTTCACAAAGAATTAAAAAAATCCCAGATAAATATTTGAAATCCTTGTTCTATAATTAAATTGCTAAATATAAAACTTTATTTTATTCCGTGTATTTTAAGAAAAAAAAAATTTCTATTCCATTATATTTTTTGTTTTAGTTATTGACATTTGAGGTATAATTTTGATCTTTAATTTGTGCTATTGGGTCAAGTTCAGGCATAACCCTAATATTATAGATGACAATGTTAAATTTAAATTAATCAGTTGCTTTAAATTTGTATCTCACACATCTGTATTTGTATTTTTAATAGTCAAAATAAAAATTAATTTTTATTAATTCAAATAAAAAATGAAGAATAATTATCATTTATATTATTGTATTATATTATTAAATATATATTAATAATGATAACAATTACAGTGTCTTATAAAAAAGAAACAATATGAAACTATACTACATATAATATTAATTATATTAATTATCTTAAATAAAATATATTACGAATAAAGAGTGGTAAGAAACATGTGTGCAAGACTTTTAGCATGTCCTTTGTGCGCACAACCAAGTTTTTTAACATTGGATGCATTGAGAGCAGGATTGATAAGTGTAGCCACAAGACCTCTTACATGTCCTGTATGTAATGAAGTATTGCTTGGTATTGATAAACTTACTATTCATTTATTTAGCCATACTATTAATTTAAACAGTAATAATACAATAGAATCATTGAAACATACAAATATTATTCCTAGTACTTATAATTCATCAGCAATTAATAATTTAGAAAATACTATTTTTCAAGATTGGAATGTGTCTAAAATAGAAATTACAGATTCAAATAAATTTTCTCAAAATATTTTAAATATTCAAAATAATTCAATGTCTTCGCAAAGCTTGCATACAAAAAATGAATCTCCAGTTTTTAATTCAGAAATTTCTATTGATCAAAATCAATTAAATCATGTACCTCAAATTACATCTTTACAAAATTCAATTTGTGAAAATAAAGAAACAAATACATTTCAAAAGAGCAAAGAAGTAGAATTACAAAAAGATTCTCAACAAATACTGCAAGAAACAATGAAATTAAATTATGCTACACAATACTTTACTAATCAAAATATTAAACATATAAATTATATGCAAAATTATCCAGAAACAGAATATGGGAATGTTCAGACATATAAAAATTGGATGCAGAATCAACAACAAAATGAAAATGTAACAGATAAAATAGAAAAATCTCTAGAAAATAATGAATCTCATAATAATGAAATGACACTAAATAAATTTTCAAGTTCTTATACTAACATATCATTACAAAAAGCTAATAATAAAGATATACAAGAAAATTTATATATTACATGTAATGAAAATCAAAATGAAAATCTTAAACAAAAAGAAATATTACCTCAATTGAAACTTATAAAAACATTATCATCAACAAAACAAAAGACTGAACGTTGCAATATATGTGGTTTTCATTTTCCAGATCATAATATTTTGCTTTTACATAAACAATTAGTACATATGATTAATGAAAAAGATTTAAATATTATTCCTGAAAATTTACTTAAGAATTATTCATGTCATTTATGCTCTAAAGTATTTAAGATGAAAGGTAGTTTAATGGTGCATATGCGAGTAGCACATATGGGATGTAATTTAGGTAATTTATTATAATATTAATATTTATAATATATATTTATAATATAATATTAATATATTTATAATATAATATTAATATTTATTAATAGATAACAAAATCAAATAATAAATATTAATATATATATATATATATTTTTAGGTTCTTTAGCCAAAGATGAACAAATAGAATTCATATTTAATGAAAATAAGTATAATTGCCCCACATGTGGAAAAAAATTTAAAAAGGTAGAATTAATAATTAATTAGCATTTAAAATATTTTCTTTTTATAGAAAAATAAAGTAAATTATTTTAGGAACAACATGTAATGCAACATTTAAAAACACATGAAGCTAAACAATGGGAATGTGATATATGTAGTAAAATGTTTACAACAAAATATTTTTTAAAAAAACATAAAAGATTACATTCAGGAGAAATGCCTTATAAATGTAATATATGCAATAAAACTTTTACTTTCCAACAGTCATATCATAAACATAGATTATATCATAAAGATGATAAACCTCATACATGTACAACTTGTGGTAGATCATTTAAAGAATTATCTACTTTACATAATCATGAACGAATTCATACAGGAGAAAAACCTTTTGCATGTGAAACTTGTGGTATGTAAATTTTTATAAAATTTTTGTTTAAAATAATGCTATAAAAACTTTAGAATAATGCATGTTTTGTTTTCAGTTATTACTAACAATTTAATATGGATTGTTCTGTTTCTGCAATGTATGTATAACAATGTTTTGTAGTTTATTATTAGATTATTAGATAATATAGCTTATATTTAAAAATAATGACTAAATAAACAATAATTATGCTTTTATATAGTCTATAATTTGTAAATTTTGTAATTATAAATTATTTTTTATAATTAAAAATAAAATAATATAAAAAAATATAAAAAAATTAATTTTTTATTAAATAGTTCTTTTTATTAAATAATTCATATCTTTTTTTTTTTAGGAAAATGTTTTCGTCAACGTGTTTCATATTTAGTTCATCGTAGAATTCATACAGGTGTAATGCCTTACAAATGTATAATATGTGGAAAAAATTTCAGATACAAGGTATAATATATAATTACAAAAATGTGACATTTTATTAATTAATTTATAATTCAATATTTGATTATAGGTAAGTCAAAGAACTCATAAATGTCCAGCACAACAAATAGGAAATACACATCAAACAAGTACCATAGATCAAAAATCAATAAGTCTATCCAATATACAAGATATAAATAATGATATATATAAAGCTCAAAAACAATTTTTAAAAGAAAATCAATCAATGCTAAATATTATAAATAATGAAGAAAATAAATATGTGCTAATAATAAATACTCAAGGCCAACATCTTTTAACAAAAGAAAGTAACATTGAAAAAACTATTACAAATAAGAAACAAAAATTAGAAGAATGTACAGAAACAAACAATAAAAATGAAAGAACAAAAAATATATGGAAATCTGACATTCCTAATAGTTCCACATTTAAAAAATCTTTAGAAACTTGTAAAACAATATATTCAAAAACTGAAAAACCATTTCAAGAAGATGCAAATGATTTTTTTTCAATGATAATACTTCCACTTGAAAATGGATTATCTTCACCCACTGTAGAAATGGAACATTTACGAGTATCATCTCCCATACAAAAAGAAATTATATCAAAACCTTATGAAACTTTTAGAAATGCAGCATATGACATGGAAATGAATATATTCAATACAGATATAGAACAAAATTTTAGTGGTGTAAATAATAATACAAATAATTTGCAAACTATTAATGAAGAATCTTTAAAGCAACTATTATATACCATTAATGAGAAATAATTGAATTATCCATAAAAATTACATTATTAGTTATTGTTACTATAAATAAATAAGTATTACTTTAAAGAAAAAATGATTTATAACTTACAATAAATTTTTTTCGAATATTTTTAAAGTATTAATTATAAAAACTTACTTTTTTAAAATATACTTTTTCAAATGTAAAAAATATTTACATTTTCCAAAATAGTAACATTATATCTAAATTATTAAATAAAATTAAATATTTTTTAAATTATTCAATAATTAAATATTTAAATTAATCGTATTAATAATATTTAAATAATATATATATTTAATTTTCATTAATATTTATAAAATATTAGTATATATTTTAACTTATCTTTTTTTTCATGAAGTAAAAAGCTATAATATTATTTTTATCGCTGATTGGTTAAAAAAAAACAAATAATATAAATTAACCAATCACTATTTAAAAGACATACCACAGCGAGATATCATCTGTGGTTATACTATGACTACATAACGAAACACACGTGCTTCACTTGAATCAACCATACAACCTGCATCATGTATAATCCTCGGTCGAGATATCGTAGCAGACGACGCTCGAATCGACTTGACAGCACAGTCTGTATTTTCACGTGTCCTCTTGTACATCGCATTGCGTAACTGGAGTCCGACTTCCAGGGAGGAGCTCCCTTTTTCGGTAAGTAATTATTTTAGGTAAAATTAAAGACCAAGGAATATTTAATAATTATATTATCTTTAACAATGTCAAAGATTTGTTCATTTTATTTTAGTATACCTTATTTATTACAAACAGGTTTGACGTAATTCGCGAAATATTTTAACTTATCGGCCAATTGGATACTACCGAACGAGGTTTTCAACCAATCATAACGATGTGTACATACTTGTCAGGATTAAACAATAGAACTAGAACTCATTTATTATAACATTGTGAAATTTATATATTTTCGTAGAAAATTTAAAAATGATAAAATAACAATTCTATAATTGTTTAAATTTTAAATTCATGATTAATTTCAAAAATATATTTTAATTATCAATTAATTCATCATCAATTAAGTCTTGTATATCATTAAAGTTTATTTTAACTAAGATAGATTATAGATATATTAATAATTTTTATAACAAATAAAATTTTTATTTAATTTATTACATATTTAAATTAATATTAATATATATTAATTTTGCATTTGATTTGCAATGCTAATATTGTTTTATTACTGTTTTATTATTATTTGCGCTTAATTTATGATAACCTCATCATATTAATCAATGCTTAAAGTTTTTTTATTATATGTCATTCATTAATATTAAATTAGAAATTATACATTAAAATTATATTTCACTATTTGATTAAAAACTAAATAGTTCTCAATAACTTTTTACTTATAATTTATAATTTCATTATGCATACTTAAAAAATATAAAAAGAAAAATTGTTTTGATGCATTACAATAATATTACATATCATGCATAATTATATGATAAAGTATGTGTATATATATATATATGTATGTATATATATATATATATATATATATATATATATACTTATAAATATATTTTTTAACCTAGGAATAACCTATTATATATTTGAATTCGTCACTGATATTCGATCATTTGTTTGCGGCTAATTTTACATCATAGATGAAGAGAAAGTAAAAGTTGGTGTTTGAAAAAACTGCAGCAAGATGGCTATTCGCGCCGGTTTTACGTCTGCTGTTCCGTTATGAATTACGATTTCACTCCACGCGGGCACCGTGTTTTCGAACGCACCTCCGTTGACTTCGTGTGTGACGTTTCCTGATGGGGGCGGAGCGTCCTCCAGCTTCCCAATTCTAACCAACCCGATCTCGATAGCCGTCGCATTCCGCTGAGTTGCTTCAGTGTGCCTCGGTAGTGCATTCGGTGCGTTTTTTGGTGTGTGCTTGTGCACATAGCCACTCACTAACGTACGTGCTTGCACGAGAATCCATTTCTCTGTCGTACGTAATAAGGAACATTGTACTTATAAAAATCATCGACAAGAAGACATTTTCCTCGCAATGCCCTGGGCATGTTTTTCCGACATTCAGGTAATCTTATTTATAATTTGGAAATTTTTTTTTATTTTTTCTTCTTGATGTAAACCTGTACATTTAAGTAGAGTTCTCTTTTTCGAGGACCTCAACCTGAGGTCATACAGTAACGAGAGTAGAGAAACGAAAGAGAGAAAGAGATGAAGAAAGAACTCGTCCTCCATTACTTGTTCGCAAGCAAATGGTGGCTTGCTCACTTACGAGTCTTTGTTATAATTATTTATATCTTTCATTGAATTTCTTACAGTATACTGAATTTACTCATGGCTTTGTTATAATCATGTAATTCTAGTATTCTTAAAAGATATTCTATAATGTCAATGGTACAATTTTGCATTGCCTATATTATAAACGGGTACCAGTTGTAGTGTTTGTTATGATTCTTGGGTTTGTTACTATCTCTTTCATCGTGGAGGAAAACATTAATTGCGCATTTCTTTTATATTATTTAATTACACTGCTTTTATCCAAATGGAGATTGATTTATTGTGATAAATGATTTTTGCTTAATCTACTTTGTTAGAATTTTATGCATATATATTTTTGCTTTTAACATATTATTTATAAATAGGTATATACATTTCTCTCTTATATTTTTAAATAATAATATACTTCTTTTTAATTTAAATATATGTTTTTATATATATTTATATAATGAACATATTTATTTGTTATTTTATTAATCTCAAATATACAAATTTAATCGAAGTTAGATAAATATAATAATTATAAAATTTTCATAAAAAATTTGATTTGATTTTAGTTTTTAAAATATTGTATTTCATGTTATTATACAATTATAAATTTTATTAAAATTAAAATTTTTTTCCAACTTCAATTTTTATTGTATTTTAACTTTCATTTATAGATAATAATTTTTAACATTATATAATAAATATATTGTCAAAAGTTTTTTGAATTATTTTGAATTTTATTAAAATGTATATTTAAATTTTTATAAAAAATTTTGCAAGATTTTTTTTATTTCAATTTAAATAATTATAAAAAATATTTTTTTTTTGTTACAGACAGAATAGTGGCATGAGTCGATTAATCTATGGCAGATCAACAAGATCAGTTGTCATCAGGGGGGTCTGTAGAGACGGCCAGTGCTTCAGCAGACACCTCTAAAGTTAGAGGGAAGAGCTCTAGCAGTGGTAGTAGTGGTTATAGAAAACGACAAAGCACTGGTTCTATTCCTATTACAGTAGAAGAAAAGAGACGTAGACAAACTATTGGTGATCCACAATCGTCTGAAGTTTTTGATAATACTTCTTGTAAACATTCAAGCGATTCAATACAAAGCGAATCAAGAAGTGAATGTAAAAGTCATGGCAGTGGCTTAGAATCATATTTAGGTAATTATATTTCTTAAATAAATTGAATATAATTCTTGTTTTATTTTTTCTTTTATTTTAAAGTTTTAATTATAAATTATATTATTTTTTATAGATAATAATTGGAGATCACAACATAAGATTCAACAATCAAATTATAATATTAGTGGAAATAGTACAAGACAACGTAGTACTGCAAGAACAAGTCTACCAGAGTTAAACTTAACAGCTGTTGATTGTGTTGCATCAAGAACACGTTCTCGTACACCACAAAATCCACAAGCCATAACACAGGGACATAATAGTTACAATTTATCACTATCCAGTGGTTATAATAATAAAGAGGATTTGTCATATAACAATTTGGTACCAACATCAACTACTACACCAGTTACTAGTCATCCATCTACATCAAGAGGAAGAGGTTAGTGTATTTATTTGTTTCAAATAAAAAGTGTTGGTTGCAATGAGATGTGATGTGTGATTTGAGTGAACACATAATACAAATTAAATCTTAAATATATTTTAATTTTTACTTTTTATTTTAAAAATTGTGACAAATATAAACTATTATAACAATAGTAATAATAAATAATTAAATAATTAATTAATAATAATATATTTTACACAGTTATAATTAATTAATATACCATTTTAAAAATAAGCTTTTTTCATTTAAAGAAAAATTAATTATTTTTAATCTTAAAAATTTTATTATTTATAAAAAATGAATTTATGATTTTTATAATATAACATAATTAGTTAACATTATTTTTTAATCTATTAATTTATTAGTAATCGAACTTCATTATTTATAATGTTTTATAATTTGCTATAAATATAATAAATATCAGTTACTTAATGAAATATTTAAATTGAGAAATATTTTTTAAAGATTTTAGTCTATTAAAAAAAATATAAATATATTTTTGTTTATTATTAATATATTATTAATAATTTTTATTTTATTTAATGTACATTCTTTAAATAATTTTTATTAACATATTAAAAAATAATTAAAATTTTTTATAAAAATTAAAAATATCTTTTAAAATAAATAAAAATAAAAAATTTTTTAAATAAATATTTTAGTTCTATAAAATTAAATAGAAATTTTTATAAGTAAATATATTCATATAAATAGAATAATGATAATACCTTTAATATGCAAAAATAAAAATATTAATAGTGATATCTACAAAATGTATGTAGTACAATAATAATACCAAATAAATTTAGTACCATGATCAATTAAAAAATCTTTATTCATATATTAAAATAATGTGTTTTGCAACCTTCATTTAATGAAGTAGTAGGCTAAAGTATAGGGTAGTAAAATTAGGATTTGATTCACAAGTATCTTAAAATTAAAGAAAGAAAGTATTACCAAAATAAGAGTCATAGATCAGACTGTATCATTAGGCCTGAGGATGAGCGAATGTCTGGAAGGATTTGTGTCTGCTGTCAAAGCACTTTTTCCAATATCAACACAAACGTATCATCAAGAAGGTAAGCCTAAGGAGTACACATTTCGTACTATATTTTCTTACCCTTATTTTCTCTTACAAGTTCATGAGTAGATGTCTTTAAATGAATACAAATCACTATAAATCTGCTCTCTAAATGATTTTCCATACCCATATGCAAGTATATCATACTTAATATCAGATCAAATTATTTGTGTCAAATTTGATTTATGCATGACAGTATTCTCCAGACATATACAATAAATATGATGTAATTTATATAACATGTTTATGCTATTTAAAATTCTATGTGGTAAAATATATCTGTGTGTGAGAAATTTATATATATATAAATTATTCTATATAATAATTATATTATTATATATTATTATATATAATAATTATTATATTTAAATTTATATATATATAAATTTAAATTCATTTATTCTGTTATTTCATCATTTGTTCAAATTATTTCAAATTATATTTTGATATAAAAATATTTCATGAGATATGAAAATAAATTAAAAATCAATTTAACAATTAATTAGAGTATTATAAAATATAGATATAGATTTAATTATTTATAAATATAAGAAATAAATTTAATATGTGTTCATTATAATATTTATTATATACAAAATAGAGTTTTAATTTTTTATTTAAATCTGAATTTCTTGCATTTAAAAGAATTTTCCAAAATTAAAATACAACATTTAAGTATTAAATAATATTTATAAACATAATGATATAATTGTATATATATAATTCATTTAAATCTTATATGTGGCAAAGTTTATTTAAATTTTATATATAATTAATAATTATGATCAATAATATGTTTCAATTTTTATAGATTTATGAATATTATTTGAATGATCTAAATTTTTACTAAAATAAGTATTATTTTCAGTTTTGAAAATTTCTAAATATGTTAAATTTATATATCCAAATGTGCAATAATCTGAAATATTTTCATTTACTTTAATGGGATGGATAGTATCAAATTAATAAGGTAAATATAGTTTACTTGTGATAATGTTGAGCAAAATATATATATATATATTCTATATATGCACTTTAAAAAAAAATATATATAAATACATTTGTGTACTCTGCAAAAGAGAGAGATATATAAAATTTTATATGCAAGTATGGAAATATATAATGCAATTAAACATTAATATTATTTCTAATGCTATAATTATATTTTGCAAATAAATAATATCATAATATTGCAAATATTGTTTTTAATATTATTAAATTTTAATTTTAAATTTTAATCATTTAATATATTTTATAAACTGGAAAATTTTTGTAATTATTAAAACATAAAAATAAATTTGTATATAAATTATATGTTTATAACAATTATTTATTTTATGTAACAATTATTTTAAATCATTTTTTCATTTTTATTTCTTATTTCTTATAATAATAATATATTTAATTATCAATAATAATAATATATTTTATTATCATATATGTATATAAACATCAGTTCAATTTTCTAATTATATTTATAAATATAATATTATTATCAATTTGCAATACCACATATCTTTTTAATGAAAAATATATTAATTTTTTAATTTAAATTTAAGAATGGATAAAAGCATGTCATTCAACACAATTATTTTTATTTAAGTTTAGCATAGGAATATGTTTATTAGAAACACATATAATATGAATATATATGCAATTAATATAGATATATGTAAAAAAAGAATACATGCTTAAAATATTTTATTCCATTAAGGACAATATATATATATAATACTATTTAAGTTATAATATATTTATTATCAATTTTTAACTAATGAAGATGTTTGATATCTTTAATTATGCACAAAATAATTATATTTAAAAAATTTGTTTTATATATACTAAATCATTATCCATATATGTTAACATTTCTCTCTTTCTTATTATCTAATATAGTTATAATAATAATTTTCAATAATAATCAAATTTTAGATCATTTAAAAGTCAATATTGAATTCTTCGTATATAAATCATAATCATAACAACAACAACAACAACAACAATAATAATAACAATAATAATAATAATAATAATAATAACAATAATAAAAATAATAATAAAATAATAATAATAATAATAACAACAACAATAACAATAATGGTAGTATTAATAATAATAATAATATATTTTAATATTTTAGGGTCAAAATCTCACGGTGGTGCAACCTGCGCAAGTAGCAGTGCGAGTAGTCAAGTTTTAAGTGTGAAGTCCAGCATCAGAGTGGGTAACGCAGCCAGTAATTCTGTGGAGAGTGGTGGGGGGGCATTGGCACATGACGGGGCAGGCACTAGTGGCATCACTACAGCCACTGCCAATCCACCTGTGTCTGCCGCCGCCACTGCCAACCCTACACACCCTCATCCAACGCACAAACATATATTACGTTCTCGCACAAAATTATCCAGTGACTATAAAGAACTATCAAGTGTTAACAAAACTTCAGGAAAGCATCATAAGAAAGATACTACAGGAACTTGTTCAAGCTCTAGGTAATGAATTTAAAAATGATAATCAGTTATATATTCTGAAAATCATGTTTTATACTTATAATATCCTATTTAAATAGACATCGTTCTTCGTCACGTGCAAGAAAGGCAGTGATAGAAGGAAGTTCTGGAGGAAGTGTAATGTCAGGTACTGAATCTATAACTAATAGTACCACTCCAACAACTGTTTCATCTACAGTTTCTAGTAATCAATTAGTATCTACAACAGGAGAAGACGAATTAGCATCTACAGCTACATCTGCCACTGGTAATTTCACATATATATTCAATTTTTCTAATAAGCAACTGATTTTTGACTCAAAAAAAAAAATAATTCATTATCTCTTTTTCTTTATTTAAAATTGCTCGCAAAATTAAAAAGAAAAACGAATGAGAGATTCATAAAAAGAAGAAAAGTCATAAATTTTTATATCCGGAATCGTTTAATGACATGTTATTCTATTCTTTTCTCGAGAATAATATTTCTGCTATTATTTTAAATTTTTTGATAATTTGACAAAACCAAGCCAAGTAATATATTTAATCTTACTGCACCGGCATTTTTCTACCGAATAATTTAGTAATCAGTACTGATTAATATTATACAAATAATTGATTGATTTGCCAATATTTGATATTATATTGTGATTCTTATATCATTGGTATTTATCGTATTTAATAATTTAATGACAACTGAAATCTAATTGTTGTCAATCATATGATAATTGCAACATAATTTCTTTTGATTTACCGACATCAATGGTAAATATAATGGGATAATTCATTCACATTCAATCGGGAATTAATCAAATTCATTTATATATAAATATTTTCATTTAATTTAATTCTTATAAATTTTCATTTAATTTCATTTTTTATCTTGAATTATTTATCAAATGATTTATATATAATGATTTATATATAAATAATAAAATTAAAGTATTTTATCAATATCATTTTTTAATTAAGCAAGTGGAGGACCATCTGGAATGTCTGGTACTACTGGAGACAGTGAAAGTGATGATGGAGAAGTTGGGAGATTGCAAGCATTACTTGAAGCTAGAGGTTTACCTCCTCATGTATTTGGCGCATTAGCACCACGAATGCAACATTTATTAAATAGAAGCATGGGTGCAAGTTCTGGTATTTTTTTATCTTTTATTTTTTAAAAATTTTACTATTTTTTTTATAATTCATTTTTTAATTTTACTTAAAAATCTTTTTTTAAATAAATTTAAAAAAATTTTGAATTATTTAGAAAATAATTTTATAATTTCAGCTGCCAAAGCTCAACAGTTATTAGCTGGTTTACAAGCTGTTGATGATGAGGGGGAACAATTACAAGCTGTTATAGGAATGGGTGAAATTCTTGTTATGGGAAATGAAGATACATTAGCTGGTTTTCCTGTAAAACAAGTTGTTGCAGCATTAATAAATTTACTCGGAATAGAACATAATTTTGTAATAATGACACACGCATGTCGTGCTCTTACTTACATGATGGAAGCTTTACCTCGATCATCGACAGTAGTAGTTGATGCTGTTCCAGTGTTCTTACAAAAATTAGAATCTATTGAATGTATGGATGTAGCAGAACAATGTTTAACAGCATTAGCTATGCTTTCCCGGAGACATAGTAAAACCATTTTACATGAAGTATGTATTTATTAATAAACATCATGTAATGATTTAAAATGAATATTTCGTATACATTAATTTATTCATTTCTAGGGAGGAGTATCAGCTTGTTTAAAATTTGTCGATTTTTTTAATATCACAGCACAACGGGCTGCATTAACAATTACAGCAAACTGTTGTCAAAATCTTCATCCTGATGATTTTCACTTAGTAGCTGACAGTTTACCTTTATTGACGAGTAGACTGACAAATCAAGATAAGAAAAGTGTTGAATGTGTTTGCCAAGCATTTAGTCGTTTAGTTGATAGTTTTCAACACGATCCGGTAACTTTGCATAAAATTATTAATGCAGAACTTCTTCAGAATTTACAACAATTGGTAAGAAAAATATTTTTTTTCTATTTTAATAATATAATTTTTTATTAATTTAATTGCTAAAGATATATTTATTTTAGCTTATGATTACCCCACCTGTTAATAGCATTAGTAATTTCATAACAGTGTTGCGAATGCTCTCTGTGATATCAAATCGCTGTCCTGATTTGGCACAGCTGCTTTTACAACAAAATATAGCTTTTACACTAAGTTATCTTTTAACTGGATCACTAGAAGTTAAAACAGAAGATGTAGAATTAGTACCGCGATCTCCACAAGAATGGTTTGAAATCACTTGTTTAATTGAAGAACTTATGCCTCCATTACCAACAGATGGCATATTTAGTGTAAATAGTTTACTTGAAAGGACCAGTAATCAGCAAGAAAATGTTCATTGGGAATGGCGTGATGAAAGACATTGTTGCCATCCATTTAGTACTATTGATTCTAGAATCATTGAGGTATTAATAATCATTATAAATGATATATATTATGTACTATATAAATATTATAAAAAATAGAAAATAGTAAAATAAAAATAATTTTTTCAGATGGCATTTCAAAATGGTGAGGATGAGATCTGTCTTTCTTCTTTAGGTCGAACTTATACAATAGATTTAACTGTGATGAAACAAATCAATGAAGATATTGGATTAGCAAGAAGCATTTTTCGTAGAGTAAATGCACATCCTACAGAAGGAAAAAGTCCTACATGTTCATCTAAGTAAATATCGAAGTTAATTTTTAAAATAAACTCATCATTAACTATATAAATTATAAAATGTTAATATAATTTCTATTATAAATTTTTCTAGTATGGATGTTGTACCTCCAGTAATTGAAACAAATGAATGGTTAGTATCGTTTATTCGAACTCTATTCTCTGTGTTATATGAAGTCTACAGCAGTTCTGCTGGTCCTGCTGTAAAATGTAAATGTCTTCGAGCTCTTTTACGTATGGTTTATTATGCCTCAACTGATTTACTTAAGGTATGCAAATAAAGTAAATGAGAATATATATTTTTATCTATGAAATTAATTGTAATTATTTAAAGCTTTGTTTGTTATTATTAAAATAGGATGTTTTAAAAAATCAAGTGGTATCATCACATATAGCGGGTATGTTGGCATCCCAAGATTTACGAATTGTTATTGGAGCTCTGCAAATGGCAAGCATATTAATGAAAAGATTACCACAAGTATTTGGAGTTCATTTTCATCGTGAGGGCGTTTTGCATCAAATACGTCAACTAGCTGATCCTGAAGTACCTCTTGGTGTTTCACCACCCAAGTGTCCTTCTAGTACTGGTAATTTATTTAATTTATTATGTATATTTACATGTATATTTACATATATATTAAATTTTTTAAATATTATAAAATATCCTTTATTTTTTTTAGGTACATCATTACCAAGCCCACAACCAGGTCCATCTAATACATCGCTTTGTTCCACCACGATGTTTTCGTCTAATGCTACATCTCCAATTGCCTCTCCATCAACGAATGGTAACATATTATTTGGTACAATTGCAACATGTCAGTTGAAATCAAATCTTTCTGCATCAATGGAAACACATACTAGAAATGAATTAAATTCTACTGTAGATGATGTAACTACACCACAAAGTGCTCATTTGTAAGTATAATCCAAAATACTATGGAAAATTATATTAAAAATATATATTATAATATATTATTTACATTAAATATTTTGTTAGGAGAATTGGAGATGTTTTGAAAAGAAAACGACAAAATAAAAAAGGTCGATTTTCTAGACTAGGCAGTACTACACCTCAACAAACTCAACAACCTGAATCTCTATTTACTGGTTTCGCTCCTAAAAATAATCGTTTCTTAGGAAATCTTAATCCTGCTAGATGGGGTCGAAAATCATCATCTTCAAATTCTGCTAACGATAAAAGAGATACGAGTTCATCAACAAGTTTGTCAAAACCGCCTAGTAATTCAAGTCTAACAGGAGGAAATAGAGATAAAGCTAAAGCATGGGTACGTGAACAGGCTGCTCAATTTTTAGCACGCTATCAGGATGATGCTCCATGCACGCATCCTGCAATGACAGTTCTTTCCAGGCTTACTGCTGCCATACAACGATTACAATCTAATGTAAATATATTTCAATATAAATTTAATATTTAATATTTTTATTAAATATTAATATTTAATATTTAATAATTGAATAATATATTTTTAGGAATTGGATGAAATGTTATCGGCACTTACCGAATTAAGAGATATAGTACTTGAAAGTGATATATCTCCATTTGAAATGAATTATAGCGGTCTTATCAAAGCTCTGCTCAACTACCTCACTACTATAGATGCTCCTGGTAATCGTTACGATCGCCTTCGCATGTTCTGGAAATTGTTTGCAGAATCAACTGTAAGTAAAATGAATAAATGTAATAGCATGATTTAATGGAGATTTTTTTTTAAGAATATGCTCTCTATATTATATATATATGTATATATATATATATATATCTGTGTGTATGTGTGTGTGTGTGTGTATGTGTATTCAATTTTTAGATGCATCAGGATAACAATATTACTGATCTTAATCCTGGAGCATTTGGTGCTCTAGTAGCAAAATTAAACAGTTGTGTTGCACAGTTGGAACAATTTCCTGTAAAAGTACACGATTTACCGGCAGGATCTGGTGCTGGTCGTGGAGGCACTAGTGCTCTTAAATTTTTCAATACACATCAACTCAAGGTACAATTTAATTAAATAATAAATAATAATAATAGTAATAATGTAATTCAATTTTTTATGATTTTATAGTGTAATCTTCAACGACATCCAGATTGTAATAATTTAAAACAATGGAAAGGGGGTACTGTTAAAATAGATCCTCTTGCATTAGTGCAAGCAATTGAACGTTATTTAATGGTTCGTGGGTATGGTAGAATACGAGAAGCAGAATCTATGGTTAGTGACGATGATAATAGTGAAGATGATATAGATGATACATTGGTAATATTCATATATATGTGTGTGTATATATATATGTGTCTAATTTTTTTTCTATTAAGTAAATATTAATAATATTTATAGGCAGCAGTAGTTATAAGTCAAGGGTCAGCAAAACATAAACTTCAATTTTTAATTGGAGATGAAGTACTGCCTTTTAATATGACTGTTTATCAAGCTGTAAGACAATTTGGTTGTACTGGAATGGATCATTCAGAAGCAGAAGCTGATGGTGAACCACCACTTGGTCATGATGCCGTATGGGTACAAACTCACACAATTTATTACAGGTATTTTTTATTTTCTCTTCTTTTTAAGAAAAATATGAAAATTAAGTAATAAAAAATAATTTGTATACATTTAGACCTGTACCAGAAGAAGAAACTATAACATCACCAAAACCAGGATCAAGTTCACAAAGTAGTAGCCGTAAAGGCAAAGGAAAAAGTACAAAGATCAGTTCAAAACGAAAAGAAGATAGTTTGTGGCTTGAAGGAACAGTTCCTCCGCAACGTTGTCCACTTGATCCTTATCTGTCACCTACCTTGCCATCTTCAGTTACTATTACTGATGCCTCATTGGATGGTTTATGTTTATTACGTCTTTTACATGCTTTAAATCGTCATTGGGGTGTCTTATTTCCTCATTTGAAAGGTTTAAGTTTACTTTCTCCACAAGATTTTATTAATAATAAAATAGCCGCAAAAGCAAGTCGGCAGCTACAAGATCCTTTAGTGATCATGACTGGAAACTTACCTCTATGGTTACAACAAATTGCTACAGTATGGTAAATATTATGAAAATTGTAATAAATTATTAATATAAATTTTGTTAAATTATATTTTTTAATTATTTTTTTATAATATTTTAATAATATTTTAATAATTTTAATAATTTTAATAATTTTAATAATATTTTTTAATTATTTACAGTCCATTCTTATTTCCATTTGAAACGAGACAATTATTACTCTATGCAACATCGTTTGATAGAGATAGAGCTTTACAACGTCTCTTAGATTCCGCTCCAGAATTATCGGGATCGGATAGTCAAGAACGCGTTACTCCACGTTTAGAACGAAGAAAAAGAACCATTTCCAGAACGGATATTCTCAAACAAGCAGAATTAGTTATACAAGATTTAGCATCTAGCAAAGCCTTACTTGAAGTGCAATATGTTAATGAGGTCTATTTTTTGCTCTTTGCGATATAATTTATTTTTTATTTTTGCAGTAAATCTTATAAATATTATTTTGTAGGTTGGTACTGGTTTAGGTCCAACATTGGAATTTTATGCTCTAGTCTCTCAGGAATTACAGCGTGCTGATCTTGATCTTTGGCATGGTAGTTCAAGTCCTACTGAGGCAGGATATGTTAATGCTCCTCAAGGACTTTTTCCAATGCCAATTTCATGGAGTACTAAAGTATCCCATCTTGCAAAACTTAAAACAAAATTTAAGTTTCTTGGAAAGTTTATGGCGAAAGCGATATATGATTCTAGAATGGTATAATTTTTTATTTTGTTGATTAATTCAAAGAAATAATAAAAAGATTTCAAATTTATAATTATAATTTTTATATAATTTATATAAATATATAATTATTTATATAAATATTTTATATAATTTATATAAATAATATTAAATTTATATTTTTTTACAGTTGGATTTACCATTCAGTTTAACTTTTTATCGTTGGTTATTGGGAGAAGAACATATGCTAACATTAGCTGATTTAGCACATGTTTGTCCTGATGTACATCGAACTCTTACTAGATTACAACAAGTTATTAGACAAAAGGAAACAATCGAGAAAGATCAAATATTAAGACCACATGAAAAAGCACAACTAATAGAGTCACTAAATTTAGATGGATGTCTAATTTCCGATCTTGGCCTTGTTTTCGAATTACCGGGTTATGAAAATATCGAATTAAGGAAAGGCGGAAGTGAAATACCTGTTACTACTTATAACCTAGATCAATACATCAAGGTATTGTAATAATAAATTCATGAATTTTTTTGTATAATTAGTTTAACTATTTAAAGTTTTTCTCTCTATTATATGGTATTATTTTTTGCTTATAATATTATATGTATCACCAATAATTTAAAAAATATATAACTATTTATAATTCATTTTTTAGTTGGTTGTACATTGGTTCTTATATGAAGGTGTCTTCAGACAAATGGAAGCATTTAGGGAAGGATTTGAATCTGTTTTCCCACCATCACAATTAAGATTATTCTTTCCTGAAGAACTGGAAGCTGTGTTCTGTGGACATGCACAATCAGGTGGACAATGGGATGTGAAAACACTTTCGGAATGCTGTAGGACTGATCATGGTTATACACCAGATTCTCGTGCTATTCGTTTTCTATTTGAAGTTATGTCAAAATATAATAGTGAAGAACAAAGGCAGTTCGTTCAGTTTGTTACAGGTTCACCTCGATTACCAGTTGGAGGTAAATTTTTAATTTTAAATTTCAAATAAATTATATAACTACTATATAATATTAATATATTCATAAAATTTAAAAAAAAAATAAAAATAAAATTTTATTTTTCAGGTTTCAAGAGTTTAACACCGCCGTTAACAATAGTGCGTAAAACGTTCGATCCATCTATGAAAACAGACGATTTCTTACCATCCGTAATGACTTGTGTTAATTACTTAAAACTGCCTGATTATACAACATTAGAAATAATGCGGGAAAAGTTGCGAATAGCTGCACAAGAAGGACAACATTCGTTCCACCTTTCCTAGAAACGGATGGAAAACCGGCGCGCCATTTGCTCTTTTGCTATCGTATTGTCCAGGTTGAAAAAATTCTTCAAACACCATTTAAAATATTTAAAAAAGTAACTGCGCGCGTGTTTTCTTCAACTCTCAGTAATCGTATATTTGCACTTTATATGAGCTTTTTCGAAAATATCTTTTTCTTGATTTTAGTGAGAATTCATTTAAATAAATTTTAATTTGATGTTTATCTTTTTACTTATAAATATGGATTGTGATATATTTTCTCAAAAAAGTGCAAAAATGACATTAGCTCTACTATGAGTTTCCTCTTGTGGTATTATGAACCAGGTAGAATGGGAGCAGCCTTGTTCTAGGAAACTTATCTTTGATGTGTTACAATAATTAATAAAAGTTGTAAATATAGTTTAATATGCGCAAGTCTATATAAATACTTTATATAATAGTAACAAAAAAAAATGATATTGCTACGAAACTCTATACTAATTAAATATAATTTAGTCTGAGAGGATGTTTATTAGACATAAGTAAATTTTATATCAGTGGTGCATTTAGCATCGCCATAAATCGCCAATTTCATGCCTCACTGCAGATTGTAATGAAATCACAAGTCAAAATGAAAAAAGAAAAAAAATTCACGCTAATAACGTAGCTCATGTTTCATCATCATAAAAATATAATAACTGCGAATATAATTGCGTGTTTACGATTATCGTTTTAATTTCTTAATCGATCTCTTTTGTTCGCTGCTTAGTTCTCAGTATGCGAGCACTGCGCGAATTAACGTGCAAAACTCTTATATTTAAGTTTATTCAATGTATCACTAATTAAACTTATTTGATATTTTTATTCTAGGTAAGATAGTCCAATTAATACTTTACTTAGCTGTATAAGAAAGCAGCCAACATCATCAGGTCAAGTCATCATAATGATACATGAATCGAAGAAAATTCTTATATCCACTTATTTACAGGCAAAGTATCTATTTATGAAACATGTACGACAACTGTATAATACGAAATAGAATGGATATAAAAATCAGCGAAGCTGGTGTATCAAATGGATTATACAAGGTACATTACTTTCTTATATTTCTGTAGAAATGTGATTCTATACAAAAATTATGAAAATATGAATTGATCACAAATAGAAAAAAAAATAATTGACTATTTGTTTTACATTTATATTGTGTATTATTACTTGAAATGATCAATATATACATACATCACTTTTGATTTTTATTTTTATATATATGGAACTTAATTGATAAATTAGCAATTAAATTAATTGGTATTAAATCATTATTTCTCGTTTTAATTTTTAAAATAAAATTAATAAGATTACTTCAAAACTTTGTTCCATCCTTGAAATATTTTTTTTAGCATTATACAAAATTTCTTTTCTGACAATCTACGATATTCTTATACTTCATAATTTTTATGTATTTTATGATAAAACATAAAACATGTTGTATTTTTGCATTACATTTCTAATAACGAATAACAATAATGAATAGTTGATAATATATACATAATGTAGAAAAAAAATCATTCTACACTATGAAATATGCAATTAGAAATACAATATAATGTATAATAGTTTAGGATTATTTAAACTTATATCAGTAATATTACAAATTTATGTTTACATCAATTCATTAGTATAAATGAGTTTTACTTTTATTTAGATCATATTATATTTCTTTAGCAGTTTTCAATAAATGAAAATACAAATGTTGCCTGCCAACAAAATATTTTTTCTAATCACTATTTCATAAATAGTTTCATAACATTTTCATAATGATAAAAATATTAATAATAGATAGTTTATTTTAAATTTAAAGATAACATTAATTATCATTTTTTACATTTACATATAATAATTTTTTTCATTTACTTTTCATTTTTTCACACATATTGTTTTGTAAAATTTTAAATACACATACATAACCATCCTATTATAAAACACATTCCACCTACTTTTGTTATTATATCATGTTGTTTCTTACCCGTAAATGCGTAATAATAACAAGTTCCACAGCACAATATTATTCCAGAAACCAGGAATGTTGTAGACTAAATAATGAAATAGTAATTAATATATTCTTCCAATTTATGTATTGATATTTTATCAAAGTTAAACATACCAACAAAGGTCTTTTGCATAGAGGTAATCCTAACATTGCTAATGTATGAATAAAATGAAAATAACTTGCAGTTTCAAATACTTTTTTGAGGTGTACTTCATCATATTTTGGATATTGTTCTAAAATATAATAAATAAAAATTTTTTTTTATAAATAATATATTAAAAGATTGCATAAAATTTATTTTTGTTAAAAAATATTTAACAAAAAATATTAGTAAAAAATTTATACTAAATTACAGTATTATATAATTAAAATTCTTTCTAAACAAAATTGCATTTAAAAGAGCACAACAATAATTTTAATCTTACTATAAAAACCATATCCATTAAGAATTACAGCTGCTGCACCACTAAAAGCGGCAAGTCTAATATATGGTCCTGTATCTGCAGCTAATTTCCATAGCGGTATTGGTGATGGTATTTTTATTTCATTTTTTGATTTTAATCCCAAATATTTGGGTGCCTAAAGACAATTTCTGATATAATATTTATTTTATAATATTTGTATATAAATTATTGTTAAAACTATTTGTTATAAATCAATAATTATAAAGGTAAGTTTATATAAAAAATATATAAAATATTAAATAATATATGTATATATATATATATATATACATATATAAAATAATAGTTCAAGTTGTAATTATAAGTAATAGATTCTATTAGGTACAAATTGTATTTTAACTTGCTAAAAAGATCCTAAAAATAATAATAAATATATTATTTATAATATTTATAATTATGATATTGCATATTTAATATTACTTAAAAGATTTTTTATAAAAATAAAGATAATAGATAAACTTCATAATTCTTAATTTCTGTTATAAATATTAAATAATTTTAAAAAATATGATTATTTTTACAATTAATGATTCAATTTAATGATTATAAGGATGTAGAATAAATATTTAATATTATATTAATTTTATTTTCCGAAAATATTTATAATTCGATGTCATTATTAATTTAACATCATATCAATAAACAATTATAATACAGTTTTATAATAAATTAGTTGTAATAAATTAATTTCATAATATTTATACAAGATCATTTAAATATATTTTAAATATAATAAAAGTAGAAATCATTTTTTTTTTATTAAATTTTTTAATAAATTTGCAACTTACTGCTTCAAAAGTTCGCCAGACGTATGATGCAGAATCTCCAAGTAGATTTGTATAATGTAGAGGATTTATAAATACCATATTTTGCATTTAAGAAATATATGCAAATATACAAATATTATTTTTTATTTAAGATATATATTTATAAATAACTCGTATATTGTACTGTCTACGTATATACATTTAAAACATATTTATTTGATATTATTGTGAAAAACAAGATTGCCAGATGTAGAAAAATATAATCATCTAGGGAATGAATCGTATTGAATCATTGATAATATAGTAAAAATGATTTTGGGCCAATAAACAAGATAATTTATTCATAGTTTGTAAGTAATATAACTCGATATAATTTTTATCTAATAATTGTTCAGTATATTTATTTCAACTTGTTTAAATTTAATAATTCACTGATGGTATATACTCTAACATTCTATGATTGGTTAATGTTTTTTTTTAATAACTCGTTAATAAAACCGAAGTAAAAATTTTTGTAAAAAAAAATGGCTTGAAATTACTTAAAAAATTACTAGTTGAGTCTTATCTATTGATTTTTGTAAATCTATAACATTCTATATAGTCCATATAAATATAAACAAAATTATCTTAAAATAGATTTTTTTATGTAAGATTGTATATATCTATAAATTTAAACAACGCATTAATTTTTTGAAAAATATAATTTTCAAATCTAAGATAATTTCAAATCTAAGGTAATTTTAACTTAATTTAATTAAAAAATTACTTAATACTAATATATATTTTTAATATATATTTTTTATACTAATGTTTTTACTGTATATTATAAAAACATATATTTATAAAAATACACGAAAATTAATAAAATCAATGATACTGATATTTCATAAAATAATTATTTTTATTATTATAATTATATAGAATACAACATAATTTAATTTTTCAAAATAATGTTGTCAATAAAAATTGAATTTCATCAATTAATGTGTTATATGGGATTCACATTTGAATGAATTTAGGAATTGTTGCAATATTAATCCAACTGTAAAAGAAAACTGAAAATAAATATATAAAGATATATATATTTTAAATTTAAAAGATCAAATTTTATACCTTTTTAAAACCAATATCAGCAGCATATTCTCTAAAGCATTGTCGACAAATATTTAAACCATATTTGCGAATTAATCCATGTCTATTTGCGCAAGCACGACTATAAAATAACAATATGATTAATTGTAACATTAAGGTTATCTTATCATCATTAAAAATATTAAAAAATACAAAAAAGTTTTTTTTAAAATATCATTTTATAATTAATAATAAATAATAATAATATAGCAATTAATATTTTAAAACAATTTTTGTTGGATAAAATATACGATGATATAAAAAAAACATTGACACGCGGTCAAATATATTTTATATAATTTTTTGATACAAATTTATTTATTTGAAGTATAATATAATAAAAAATAGTAATATATTTACCAAGACCTAGATCCTTGTCCATATTTTCGCGGATGTGAATACCAAATATTTTGAAATCCCATTTCTTTTTTATTGAAATAATAACTGCACCGATTCAAGAATCTAAAAGATCGAAAACAATGTTAGTCACAGATAAAATATAAACTAGATGTGATATGCAATGCTTTTTAATGTTAAATTCACTTGTTAATGCCTTAATATTTTTGTATCACATGTGATACGTTATCAATTCAATATAAAAAGATTTATTAATTAAAATTAAAAACCAATTTTATTATAAAAACTATAAATATGATATAAATTAAACCTATAATATGCTAATAAAAAATAAAATATAGAAATTTATATTTTTCGATTTGATCATCTTTGTGTATATATAATATAGATGACTATAAAACATTGATTGCTACGATAATTGAACATTTTTTCTGATTTTATTAAATCCTAAGCATATGAATAAATTTTTATTTTTAAAACTTACAATTAACAATAATAAATGATAAATGTTTTAAATACTATAGCAAAAAATTATAGTTTGATATATCCTCTACAATTTAAAGTGATAAATGAAAGAATTATATTCAATTCAATTATAAAAGTTAATTAATTTTAAAAATAATTTCTTGACATTTTTTTATAAATATTACTATGCATTATATATTGTATTCATAAATTTTTTAATTATTATATATTATATATTCCTAATACAGATTCATGTATTATGTATATGAGTTGAATTATTCATGAATTAAAAATTATGCACATATTTTATATTATAACTTAATAAAAATAAATTTGTAAAATTTTTTTATGAAAATGGATTTATTAAATTTACTTATTGCCCAAAATTTGATTTTATTTTAGGAAAATATATAATGAGAATAATATTAAAATAGTAAGGAAAAAACTCTGTAAAGGAGCCCTAATGCTTCTAAGTATGGATATAAAAATGCATTGAATAAAAAATATTATCTATTCTTATCTGTGTATTAATTTGTAATACATTATTCATGACAATAATGTTCTATATATTTTCCACCAATTTTTAAATATATATGTCGTTAAAATGTATATTTATTTTACATGCGTATTATTATATATACATATATATTAAAATTGTATAAAAAATATAATTTAATAATATAATATAAATAGTAAATATATAATAATAGATATTATAATAAATCAAATAAATTTTATTACTAAAAATAATTTTGCATATTTTATTTCATTAAAGTTATTTTAAAGAAAAGTAAATAGAATATTTGAAAAACAGAATATAATATAGGCGATTTATTGTATAGAAACTAATTCTTAAATGTATATTCTCATTTAGAAGTGAATAATGTAGAGAAATTTATAACGGTACTTTAAATGACTAAAATTTAATGGTTTGATCACAAATACATTGTGTTTATATATACATATTTATAATTCCATAAATATATATAATTTTATTAAGATTAGATTTTTACATTTAATCATGTTGAATAAACAGGTTTGTAAATCTTTTTAAGTCATATTATTTTCATTATTTAAATTAATAATTAAATTGTTTTTAGAATGTTCATTCTACAATTTATACTCAAATGATTAGTTTAAAAATGAAAACATTTTTAAAAATTTTTTTATATTCTATAATGGGTCCAATAATTTTATATTATTTATTTTTTTCTTTTTTATACTACCATGAAAATTTAACAAAAATGCAAATAAAAGTATTAGAAATGAAAGAAAGAAATCCATTGTATCGAATATATACAAGAAGTAATAATATTGAACATTTAAAACATGTATTTATCGTATTAGAACGTTTGGGTTTTAAACAAACTCATGATGAATATAATTGGGATTTACTGTGGGCACATGATTACCCATTTAGAACTTTAAATTTTAGTATGAACAAATTGAAATCTCATCAACGAATCAATCATTTTCCTGGTTGTGGATACATTACAAATAAAGTAGATTTATCAACATCAGAAAGTCGCTATATCTTACCAGCATTTAAAATACCAGAACAATATGAAGAATTTCTTTTATATTCTAATCAACATTCCGAGAAAATATTTGTACAAAAATCGAATAATCATCGGGGTATTAGTATAAAAAATACAAGTGAAATAAGTGTTACAGAAATTGGATCTTTTATGCAAGAATTTATACAGCGACCATTTCTTATAGATGGATATAAATTTGATATTGGAATATATGTCGTAATTACATCTGTGAATCCTCTTAGAGTATATGCATATAAAGGTGATGTTCTTTTTAGATTTTGTCCCATAAAATATTATCCATTCAATTCTGAAATTTTAGACAAATACATAGTTGGTGATGATTACTTGCCAATTTGGAATGTTCCATCTTTGAAACATTATTATACTAAATTAAAATTTTCAATGAAAAATTCATTCGACGCATATGTACGTTCGCATGGAAAATATCCAGAAAAAATTTGGAATGATATATATGAAGCAATCAAAGAAATTATTTTGTTAAAAGAGAGTTATATTATAAAAGCTATAAAACGTTTTGGAAATGAAAGAAATTTTTTCGAATTAATTAGAATTGATTTTGCTCTTGATGAAGATTTAAATGTATATATCATGGAGGCAAATATGTCTCCAAATTTATCCTCAGCACATTATCCAGCAAATCAATTACTTTATGAACAAATTATATTCAATTTATTTTCATTAGTCGGTATAGGACAAAGAATCAGAAAAGATTCTTTAAAAATAAGGTCTCATAAATTTATAATTAAATTAAAAATTTTTTAAGGTATATTATTAAAAAATTTTTAATATATTTTAGAAATAAAATGGAAAAACAAATGGAAATAGCTGACAAGAATATAATGGTTTTACCAGAATTATGTATAGAATGTAATGATTGTTTTCGTGTAGAATGTCAATTGTGTAATCCATGTTTTACACCAGAAATTAAAATGATTTTCTCACAAAGTTATTTAGAACATCAGAATAAAATGGATTTTCAAAGAATTTTTCCACCTCCTATAGTAAGATTCTTTAAAATAAATTTTATTTTCATTAAAAATTATATATATATATAATTTATAATATATATATATAATTTTATATATATATAATTTGTAATATATATATAATATATTATTTATTTATTATTTTTTATTTTAGACAAAAAATATGGTATTAAAAGATTATACATTAAAAAATCAATTACTTGTTAGATGGTATCAAGGTAAATGTGAATTAGATCTTTCATGGTGTTCATAAATATATTTTTTAAGAATTTTATAAATTATTACATTTTTATATAAATAATGTTTATATGTATTGGCAGTATACAATCAATTCTGATTTAGAATTAACATGTTATTTATTATTTATATATTTCATTATCCAAATTAAAATAAAATTAAAATTTATTTCTTAATAATAAATTGAAGAATAAGAGAAAAACGAGAAATGACCAATTTCATAATTTTTTGTTTATCAAAATTAAAATTAACAATTATTATTTTATTCATTTTTTTTACGATTAAATTTAAATTTAATTAAAATGTATACTTTATTTTGTGAATAATATAAAATATATATTTTATATATATATATAATTATATAATTTAATATATATATTAAATTCATTATTTTTTTATTAGTTAACTAAAATATCTTTTTCAATAAAAATATTTTATAATATTTTTTGTTTTTCCTCTTTACTCTTCAATTATAATCATAAAAATTATTAAATCTTTGTTTAATTTTGTAGTATTTTTTTATGATTTTTTTTTACTTTTGATTCAGGTACATTTGGATTTGTGCCTTTATAAAATTCTTTTAATAAAGTCATTGCTTCATGACTTTTAATACCTCCCATTATTGCTGTTCTTGAATTATAAAGTTTTGGTATTTCAAAAACACTAATGCATCCCCCAAAACGATCATTTCCACAACCATATATAATGTTACATACTTGTAGCTGACATAATGCAGATGTACACATTATACAAGGTTCTACTGTAACAATAACATTAATATTATAAAAAATATTTTTATAGCTCAAATTTTTTGTTTTACAGAATTCTAAAACTTGATCTATACAATTTATTTCTGCATGTCGAGTTGCATTATGAGTTTCATTAACTGTATTGTTACCTGTAGCAATAACTTTATTATTATATATAAATAAACAACCAACTGGAACTTCACCAGCTTGTAATGAATCATTTGCTTTTTGCAAAGCAATATTCATCCAACTTAAAAAATCCATTATGTTTTTTTTTGAATTATAATAACATAAACTTTATACATTTTTATAGAAATATTACCAAACACATTCACATGTGATAATATAAATTATTACAAATTTTTAAAACAATCACATAAATTTTACATAGTAAATTAGTATAATTTGTACTGAATAACTAATACTTGTATAATACTGATAAACAAACAAAAAATTTTCTATATTTTTTTATTTTTATTCTTCTTATTAAATATTCTTAAACTTCTAATGTAAAATGAATCTAAGATACAAAATATTGAAGTAATCCAAATTCACTTAATTTTTTGGTAGCTTTTTCACTCCAATTTTTATTATTTACAGCACGTGGACTTGGATGAGGTAAACATAATACCTAAAAACATAAAAATATGAAAAATATATGTTTCAAATCTATTTTAATTCGAATTTTCATAATCACCTTAATAGGTAATTTTGATGATTGAATTACAAATTGTGCTCGCTTTTCTGCATATCCACCAATACCAATTACAATTTCAGCTTTTATGATTTTAATTATATCTAATAAAGCCTTGTCACAACTAGAATGTAATATTTGTATCTCTGATCCCTAAAAATATATCATTTTTATATAAATGTAATTATATTTAAAAAAAAAAATAAATACTGCCTTTATCTCGGCTGGTGTAATATTGCAGCCATTTTTTTTCATTAAAGCAATAGGACAATAATTATGTATATATGCTTGTTGAAAGAATTTTTCTGGACTTCCACACAATTTTTGGAAAAGGCCCCATAATCTTTTCCCACTGATCTCACTGCGATTGCATTGAAATCCTGTTACTTTTCTATTTGGTTGTTCTTTGACTGGTTTTCCCACAGGACCACAAATTTTTAACCAATCTCGAACCATGCTTATCTCACCAAATGGCACACCAGTTTGAGACATACCCCAAGGACCGGGATTCATTCCAAGAAATAATATCTTTTTGACAGTATTACAATATTTTTGTACATACATAGTATGTATATTAAACGCATATTCAAGTGGACTATAAACATATTCTATTGGCGAATGGAATGTAATTTTTCCTAATTCTATGATTAAATCACGTTCTACTGATAGTACTTGTTCAGATATATTTCCAAGTGATGCGTCATTGAGAATTTTATTATCCTCTGCTTCAGAATTATTTTCATTTGATAATTTAATTCTTTTAAAATTAACATCTATCGAGTCACTATCACGTCTTGTTTTGGTTTTTCTTGAATTCGACATTATTTGACGTTTATTTTAATTAGAAATATTTCGTTACAACACTTTTAGAAATTGTACTTGATTATAATTGAACACTTTAGAATTGAACTTTTAGAACTTTTGAAAATTATTGATAAAGAAATAATAAAATACTATATTTTAAATTAAAAATTATATATAAAACTATATACAATTTTTTTAAATAATATTTTCTATTGATTACGATTAAAATCGAATTTAAATTCAGGTATATAAATTCAGATATGTTAAATTCAGGTAATAATACCAGTCTACATTTATCTTGAATGTTGTGTATATATATAATCATTTATCTATCAATAAATATAAGAAAATATAATAAAAAAAATAACAAAATATGTACTTTATTTAAAGAAAAAAGAATACTAACCTTTATTTTTCTTCCGTATATTTGTCTTTAATTTTAAAATAAATTTAATGAATAATTGTAATATTTGATTTTATATACTATATATATTTTCAAGTATTTTTAACCAATAGTAATAATTGAAATTTTAATATAACCAATCAGTAACTGAAGAATTATAAAGTTCCGAAAGAAAAAAATTGTATATATAATTATAAATATAGAATATTCAATATATAGTATTATTATTCAATAAATATGAATAATAATAAATAATATTTAAAATGATATATTAAAAAGTAATATAAATGTCATACATAATTATATACATAATTGATGTGAATATATATTGTTTATTATCATACACAACATTGGTCAATCTTGATTAATATTAATTAAATTAGATTATATTTTTTATAAACATTAGATAATTTTTATGTCTTAAAATCTCTAAAATCTTGTGAACGTAATATAAAGCTACATTTTTAGCATTAAATAACTGAGAAATTAAAAAGGAATGGAACAAAAGAAAAATAAGATTGTATTTCATCTAGAAACTACCAACCAAATTCATCGGTACGATTATAGAATTAGAGACAAACTATATATTCTAGTCTAGACATATGTATATATGGTCTAAGGTAAGACTTATAGGATTTGTAGGTTAAATAAACATTTTATCAGAGCTAATTCAAAATATCGACAAATTTTTATATTTAAAAATTTGATATAATAATAAAATTAATATGGAAAATCAAGTAACAGTAAAAAGCAATAATCCTGCTCCTACGGTAGAGCAAATTAATGCTGATCGTATAACTCAGGTATTTATAATTTAGAATTTTATTTTTTTATTACAAAGAAATATATATATATATATATATTTATTTATTTTAATAAACAATTATAGCTAGCAAATAAGTATTGGGCACCACATACTATGGATTCACATCTTCCATTTAATTCTCAAATAGTAGAAGATATTTATATTCAAGAAATATGTGCATCTAAATTTTCTATTCGAAGAATTATGATGTTAGAATTCAGTCAGTATTTAGAAAATTTTCTATGGCCAAATTATAATGCAAAAATTGCAACTCGTGCACATACAATGTCTATTGTTGTCATGGTTAATGAAAAATTTCGAGAACGTGTTCAAGTTTGGGAGGCATTTGAAAAGAATTCAGAATATTTTCCTGATTTTTTTCAAAAAGTTTTAGAAGCATGTCTTGAAGAAAGTATAATGGATTTTGATTTAAAAGAACAAACAGCATTGATTGTTTTTTTGAATCATTGTTTTAATTCTATGGAAGTATCATTAGTTAGAGAAGAAGTAAAACGATTAGTATCATTAGCTATGTGGATCTCTTTACAACAAGGTCGAAGAGAATTGGAATTTAGAAAATATCCAAAATGGAGGAAATATTGGAAAGTTATAAGGAAAAAAGATAATCCTGAATATAAAGAAAAATTAGAATGGGAACGTAAATTTTTACATAAATTGATGATAAAATTTATGACAATATTAGAAACAATACCAGAAGAAGGTAAAATGAAAAAAATAAAAATCTAATCTTCTATAATAAAGATATTTTATATTATAATAATTTAATATCTATTTTTTAATAATAGGACTACTTTTACCAGATAAGGTACGATATTGTGAAAGATTTCTGGAGCTAGTAATAGATTTAGAAGCTTTATTACCAACTAGACGGTTTTTTAATACTGTTATGGATGATTGTCATTTAGTAGTACGATGTCAATTATCTAATTTATTACATCGTTTGGAAGGTGAATTATTTGGTCAGGTAAGTTATAATTTTCAACTTTTAGTAAATAGAAAAATGCTATTTTGATAAGTAATATATTTCTTTTCTTCTAATATTAATTGATATAATTTATTTCTCATTGTGTATTTAATTATAATATTAGAGTAGTATTTTATATAATTTTATAATATAAAATACATTATATTATAATGAATAATTTTATTTATAAAAAATTTTGAATCTCACTAAGTTTATTCAAAAATATAAAATATAATTATTTTATAAAATATATATTACATAATATATTACATAATATTTTATAAAATAAAATTATTTTGATTATCATGTGATTATCAAATCAAATTTCATTATATATTGAATGTTCTATTTTTATTTTCTTAAGATATATTTCGAAAGGTATAGGGATTAATGATATAGATAAATGTAGGATAATAAAAGAAATAAATAAATAATAGTATCATTTATTTATTTTTGTAATAATAATCTTGTAAAGTTACCGCGAATTTCGAATTTTTAAATTTGAATTTATATTATTCATATTATTTATTATTGCAATTGACGTCAAAATATTTTAAATATATAGAAATAACTGGCTAAATATGTTATAATTAAAAATATATTTTCAAAATTATCACAAATTCAAATAAATCACTTAATCTTTTAATATTCTACAACTTTCATCTGATATGTCTTTATCTTCCGTATCTTTCGAAATATTCATCTGATAAAATTAAAAAATATTTCACATAGTTTGAAGAGTTTTTAATATCCCGCGTTAATGGCAGTCATTTCTTCACCCCAATCAAGACCGTCGATATTTTCCCCTGAATTACAGCAGTTACACGTTTTACTAAGTAAAAATGTAACTCTTCTCTGCCCGAATACACAAACGTATAATATTAAAATTGCTTCTAATAAATTAATGATGATATGACAATACTCTAATGCTTCGTAATTTAATCTCGATAATAACAATGATAACCAACCGGTACTCATTGTTATAAATAAGAAAACAAACATTCTAAAGCTATATTTCATTTTATGATGAATTCGACCATATGTATTCATTCGTTTTATTTTATTCGCAGTTGTTAATACGAAACATAAATCAATCATTATTGTAAATGCAATCGATGTAAATAGTACAGAAATACCAAGCCAACCAATCGTTTCTTGAGGTGGATACATTTTTCCGCCAATAATAGGTTTATTAGTTTCTAAAGTAAAATGTGCAAAAATTGCAGTACCAGCTATGCTAATTGTTGAACACCAAACATATGTAGAATAATAACAATATTTTCTACCGTCAGTAACTCTTAAAAATACATTTCGTGAACGAAAAGTGCTCCATACATAATAACCGAAGGCGTTCAACCAAAAAAATGCAGCTAATAAGGAGACATACATGACAGTATCTGAAAAAAATATTTTCATAAGTATTTATTTAAGTATTAATTTGTTTTTTGTTTAAGTAATATTTAATCGAATTTTATTACTTTTAATCTTAGTATAATAAAAAATAATTTAAAAATTATAATTAAAATTTCTTTTAATATCTTATATATCATACCAGCAATCATAAAACTGACGTGATTGCCGAATTCCGTAAAGATTCTGACTGTTGATGCACATTGACCAGCTATAAGGCACAGAGTCATACTAGTTATCATGTTTCCCACAAGATCACGCAGTTGTGGTAAAACAAAATAGATAACTGCGACAATTAGATAACTGATTATAGATATTGCATGAAAGGTAGGATCAATCGCATGTTTCATCAAATAATTTGTATCCGACCATGTAACAATTACATCAGGTACGCAAATCATCGCATACATCGCTACTAATCGATCTCTACTCAAAATTGCTTTGTCAGCGCAATAATGTCCGAATGGATAATCATAATAAATAGACACTGTTTCAAAATTATCTTCATCTATTGAATTTGCAGCATCAAATCCAAATACATTACTGTATTCGTGTTTTTCCTTTGTTAAATCAGTAGTATAATGTCGTAAGACACCGTTCGTTAATATCGCAAGTCGATCATCACCGGATCGATAATGATATACATTCCATTGACGCTCATTAGATTGACATTTAGGTCTTCCGATCTTTAATTGATAATTCGGTTTAATTAGTTTATTTTTTGAAATGCCATTGACCTCTTCTATAAATTCCGGTCTCCACTCCGTCTCGTTTGTTTCCGTCAATGGCGTGCACGTGTCGTCGACAAGAAGCTCATTGTGTTCGCAACATTTTGCCACGCTAATCAAATTTGATTTTTCATCGGTATTTGCAAGAAGGGGATAATTTGACCCCAATATACCGATGATGATAAATAATGCACTCATGAGATAATACATATCATTGAATCAACACCTTTCTTACTCTCGTGATTTCGTTTCCATATATTAGTTTACATTCGCCAATCAACTTTCTTGGCTATGGCCAAGTTAACGTTTTTCCTAATCAATTTTGCGAGGACTACGATTACCTCGACGATGTTATTATTCACTTGTTCATTGCAACGCGACGGTAGATTTCTCGTGTGTTCATCGCCATACCTGCCAATGCCGCCAGCGGATTACCCGCCTAGTGAGACTTACCCCTGCCATATCCGCCGCCATCACATCCCATCCATTTCCATTCTCTATTGCACTATCTTTTTATCTCTCTTTCTCTTTCATTTATTCGCTCACGCGCCAGCTTGTCTACTCTCTTTTTCTCTCTTTCCCCCTCTCTTGTAGCTATCTCATCGTTTCCTTTTGCCCCTCCCTAATACTCATCCTTACCTTTCTCGTTTACTGCACTAGTCATTATATTTTTTTCCGATGTTTGTATCTTTATTATTCTGGTAATTTTACAATTTTATTTCAAGTTATATATTCAATATTTAATATATGATATTCAATATAATATTCAATTTTTACAACAATTTTAATATATTATTTATTATAATACATTATAATGAAATATAATAGCAAATCCAGAGGGAAATAGAGTAATTAACTTTCTGTCTTCAAATAATAATAAAATAAATTATTTAGTCACATATATTATAATTATTTTGATAATTATTTTTATAATGTATTAATAATTAAATCTAATAATTAATTATAATTATATTAATAATAATTAAATATTACAGTTTAAATAATTAAATTTAATTATTTAAACTGTAATATTAAATAAAAATATTAAAATTATTATATAAATTACAAATGTATAAAAGTTAAAATTTGTTTATAATTATTTTTATATGTTTTCATCTTCCTCAAGCTAGGTTTTCTGGATCTATTTTTATTCGAATATTTATAATATCATTTATAACAATTTATTAATTTATTGATAAATTGATTATTGATAAATTTATATAATAAATTTATGTAATTAATGACAATTTTGTTATTTATTTATTAAATATTTATTTATTTATTATTATATTGCTATTATTTATTCATCTATATATTAGATAATCACTTTATCCTTGAAACAATTTCATGTTTCTTGTTTTTACATTTTTTCTTTATATTTTAATTTTTAATTGTAAGCCTTCTTTATAAGTGACAAAAATTATAATTTAAAATTTATATAATTCCACAATAAATTATACAATTATATATATTTTAAAAATATTTACTTACTCTTTTTTTTCGTATGATTATTATTGAAATGAATTTATGCTAAATATAATAGAAATCAAAATACGAAATTTTCTTTAATGATCGATTATTATATGTATTGTATTATAAGATTTAATATATAATATATAATATTTAATGTGATTTCTTTTTATATTTATATCATATTTATTATTTACATATTTATTTATTTTATATATATATAAATACAGCGTTTATTTATATTATATTATACTTATATTATACTTATATATTTATATTATATTTATTATATATTATTGATATTTATTAATATAAGTATAATATATAAATATAAATAATATATAAATAATATATAAATGACAATATTTTATAAGTAATAAGTTAAAAAAGAAAGTTCAAAACAAATTACATTATAAATGAATAATAATTTCTACATAATCGTACATAAAAGATCTATAAAAAAATTATTTTATATGTCTATGAATAAAATCTAAATAGCTTGCAAACAATTCAATACTTATGTAGATATTAAATTACTTATAATATATAAATGAAAAAAAAAATTTAAAAATTGCTTATAAATTGATATATTTCAAAGAATCTTCTACACAGTTATTATTAAGCAATAAAAATGTTACGTCTTTCTTGCAGCAGAAGTATTTTTTGCGTTACTAAAATATTGATTAGTAACATTGGTGTTTCATTGATGTGCAAAATACTATATTACAATCATATATATGTACATATATCGTATACGATAATATTAATTTTAATCTTTGCATAGTCAAGTAGCATTACTCATAATAATATGTAGATAATTATTGAATATATGTTTCTTTACAGCATTTTAATTTATTTCTTTACAGTACAGCATATTACTTTATTAATCATGTTTTCTTTAATCGTTTTAAAAATTTGGTATAACAAAGATTACAATTTTAGTTAATCTAATTTCTTTTTTATATGCTGTAAATTTCTCTCTCTTTTTTAGAAATCTGATTTACCAAATCAGATATACCAAATCTGATATACCAAAACGATAATAATCGATTTTGTCTTATATATACCGATAAAATTAAAATATATACCGGTAAAAACTACAATTGATGATATAATAATAATTGATAATTAACGCAATATTCATTATTTAATAATGTTCCTAGAGATTCTTAAATTCTTAAATAATTATTATTACATATATTTTGACAATTCATTTGAGATTAGATTATAAAAGAGTTTTAGATTATAAAAAATATATTCTAGTAAATACATTTTTAGCTATAAAAATTATATATATGTATGTTACGACTAGGTAAATGGTAAAAGAGTATTGAATTCTATACAATCCTTGTATCACTTTGTTATTAACAAACAAATATATAATTTTTTTTGTCATTATAATTATATGTATATTTATATATATTTATTTATTATATTATATATATAATTATAATTATATATATATATAATTATATTTATTTCAAACTAAACGGTGTTAATATAAAAAAAAAATTAAAAAAATCATTTTTTTATCAATGAAAAAAAAATGTTTTAATAAATATTAATCATGTTGCGATAACTCAACTTCTTCGGGTAGAACTTCTTCACATTCTTCATCTTCATAAGCTATCCAAGATTTTGGAAAGCCAATTCCACAAGGTTTTTTTTTTGCCAACAATTTCCTGACACGTTTTCGCATTGCAACTAACAGTAAAAATATTATTAAACCTTGTAATGCATTTAATATATCCGTTGGTATCCTAAATTGAAATTTAAATTAAAAATTAAAATTAGAAATTATTATTTATAAACGAGATCAACCAATATTTATTATTTCTTGATTAAAATTGTTTTTTAAAAAAAATTAATTTTTAACATTTTTAAAAAAGTAAAATATAAGTAAATAAATAAATAAAAATTACCAAAAATCATTTTTACTATGATCAACAAATGAAACTACTTCAAATATCCATGTAATACCCATGACAAATATCAGTTTAACATAAAGCAGACATTTAAAACGAAGTGATCGTAAATTGCTTCCACTATAATCTCTATATTGATGCCACAATCGCCAGCCAGTTAAACCAAGATAGATAATATTTAACGTTAATAAAATAGCAATTGGCCCATAAAAATATGCCCATGTTTGCTCAGGGCCTACAATAATATGGATAATAATAATAAGATTTATTAAAAATTATTAATATCTTATAAATATCGATTTTACCGTTAAACCAACAAGTATTATCTCCAAAACCAGGTTTCAAATGCGTTCCATCTACATGATGAGCGATTAAGGATACTATTAAAAAACACATTGGTCCACCCCATCCAATAATACTATAAGTAATAAAAAGTGGTTTATCTGCGATTATGAAATCTTTAAACCTGAAAGAGTATAATAGATATAATAGATATTAATAGATATATCAAAAATATAAATTGGAAAAAATTGGACTTCAAATATTTTTTTAATAAAATATTTACCAAACTGTCCTCCATATATTAAAAGATACAATGTTTAACCAGAAAAATACGGACATAAATCCGAAATATAAAATAAACCCTAAAGAAATATTTACATGAATTATTGATTAAATCAATGTATGAATTCACATCAGCATATCATACCTAAAGAAGCACATATCGTGTAATCTTTTTCTCCTGGCAATCTTAAATTTTGTACGGAAAGGATAATATAACTGACTGCTAATGATGTGACTACAGCCATCATCGCTTTATCTTGAACTTCTCTTAATTCTGGTAGTAAAACATAAACTGCTAGGGTGGCGATTAAGAATATGGCTGATATGATACTAAGAATACAAAACAATGTGTTCTTCCACATCACGTAATGTTCGCCTTCGAAACATATCAAAGCCACTTGCAAGTTGTTTTCCCAATTTGTCACGCAGAAACTGAATATTTAATTAATTTATTATAACATACATATTAATTAAACGTATACTGAATATTTTAAATTCGAATAAAATTATTCAAAAAAAATTCAAAATATTTAAAAGCGAAATATAAAAAGTGAATTTTATTTTTTGTTTATATTCTGAGAAAAAAATGAAAGAAAGAAAAAAATTTTTTAAGTTTAAATAGAAATATTATATATATTAAAATATCGAACTTTATATATATTGATTATCTCTTCTTCGTCCATATTCTAAACATTTCTTTTATTTTATTCTTCTTTCTTTCTTTTTCTGTTTTTTTCAATAGGAAATTTTAATTGGATTTATTACAAAAATATAGATATAAAACGAAATAAAGATATGAGATACAAAATTTTATTAGCTAAAATTAAATAACTTAAGTAAATTAAGTAATTTAAATTTAATTCAAATTATTATGATCATCTATAATTTAAAATTTTTTGAAATTTAGCAAGCAAAACAAATCTCCTTAAAAAAAGATATTTTCTCATAATTTTGAATTCGAAAATGACATCAAATAGAATAGAACTTTGATATTATGATTTACCTATCTGCCTTTAATTTTATGTGACTCATCTCCACGAATTGAAGCCATGGCATCCCATGCTCTTCGATTATAGTAAAGTTTTCCTCTTTAGAATCGATTATGTAATATCCATCAGACAAGCATGTAAGACGAATCTTTGTGCCATCAGAACAATTTTTCGAAGATGACGACCATGTCGAGTCCGGGCAACAGTTGATGTTGATCGCTAGACTCGATGAGATCGTCCATATTAACAAAAAGATCCATAGTAATTCTAAAAAAGAATAAATTTGAAAATACCTGAATCATGTATGCAATACATTTGATCTTCACGAAAAATTTTCATTATTCATGGAAATTAAAAATTATACTGATTAGATTACAACATACTCGAATTGTGTTTATATGCGTACGCACATTTTATATATACTTATACACTTAATGTAATTTATAAATATAAAAATTTCTTTATAAATATAAGAATTTTCATTAGGAAATTTCATTCTCTGTCACAGACTCTTCGCGTATGTATATAAATAAAGATTAGAAATATATCTTCTATTCAATCTGAAGAAAGACGCTCATTTATTTCAAACGTAATATTTCAACGATAAAAACTTAAAAACACAAAAATTTGCGATAACATATACGATAAATTTGTATATAAATTTGTATAAAGAATCTTATATATATCGGCAAATTTCCATTATTTTATCTCTAGCTATCAGAATGTATATATGTATATATGTATATGTGCCTATTGATCTAATAACAAAATGAATAATAATACGATGAATTTGTTAATGATGATTAAAATAAATGTATATAAACGAACAAAAAAAGAGGAAAGTGATTTTTTAATTTTAAAATATTTTTTATGTCCTTTTATTTTTACTTTACGTATTTTATTTTGTTTCTTTTCGTGATTGACTAACACATAAGAAAATATTAATTATTATATCTTTAAAAACGATTAATTCCCTGTTTTTGATAAGATAATAATATATAGATTTCTGATAAGAGATATTACAAAAAATTATTTCTATTATCGGTAATTCTAGTATATCAAACACACCATAAATTGAGAAGTTCGCATTTCTTTAAATGCGATTCGGTGGTTAAAAGTCATTAGCTATATGCATGCAATATAAAACGATCGCATTGAAAAGAAAGAGTGCTTCTGTTAGTGAGAATGCTCTTTATGTTCTCTTCCTGACTTCTTCAATGCTCTTGCATACGAAACGTTGCTCTTTTTTTATTGAGCCGTATATATTTTATTATTATTATATTTTATTATATTATATTCTTTTATTTTTCACAATTATATCATTAAGATCTTTAATTTAAGTTATTTAATTACAACGTTAATAATATAATTTACAATATTGTGTTGCATTTACTATTTGCATTGAATATAATTGATTAAAAAAAAGAATTTTATTGATATTTATATACTTTTGTTAAGGCTAGAATAAATAGAGTTCAAACACGCGCGAAAATGATAAAATCACATGTTGCTGATTTTTTATTCTTAGAATTTCCTATTTGTATAGAGATATTTTCGCAAAAAAGTTTATGTATGAAAGTTCATAACACGAAGTATTTTTTAATCATAGGCGATAATACTGTTTATTATATTGTGAATATATCAAAAGCACATAGAAACAAGAATCTATGATTTTTTTATTTTCCTTGTTTTGATAGCTCTTTTTTATCAATTACGTCAATATGATCAATGAGAAAAAAAAACATAAATATATATAAAATTTTTTCTTTCCCAGGTTTTTTGCATGATGCAATACATATTTTTACACGAAATTTCATGTTCGTTCTTCGAACAAAGAAGAAAGATTAATTATTTCATAGAATAATTTGTCGAAAATTTCTGACGATATGATATATATGTTTGTGTTTCAATCATAAACAAAATTCTTAACATATTACGTGTCAAACAGAATATGTAGATATAAAACTTAAAATTCATATAAATTCCGAACATGTTTACTTATTTACTTGAAATTATTTGAATTATATTATTACTATCTCTATTCATAATATCTATCAATTTTCTTTAATGAAATTAAATTAAAAGATTTTGAAAGATTTGAGAATAAATCATGAATATTCGATTCTCGGATAAACAATGGATTATAAACTCAACGAGTCTCGACAAACATTCAATGTATGTGCACTTGAGATAAATTGTATATACATGTGTATATATATATATATATAATAATATACATGTACATATGTATATACAAGAAGAAAAAGATTCGACAGTAGAAATGTACAGACCTTTGGCTGGCAACGTGTCCGAGTGCCTGTTGTAACTCACGTTCAACATTATATTTTTGATTCTCGTTACCACATTTCTTTGTTCTTCGCTTACTAAAAGAACAGACTTGTTTCCGCAAAATTCACCGAATAATTAACTAATCAATCCAGTCCTTTTAATCGATTACACTGCTAAAAATGTTTAAAAAATTGATTCGATGAAAAATTAAAAACACAAATCGTAAAATTTACATTTAGATTAGATTTATCGATCAGTGTTTAATCTTTGTTTAATCAGTGTTTACATTTGAATTAAGATATCTATTCTGTCAGATAATTTTTGAAAAATTATATATGTTTAATATATTTTCTTTTATTTAAATATTCCATCAAAAGATTATTTTAAAAAAAAATATCGATGGATATTTTTTTCATCACTTATAACTTTAACTTAAAAAAAAAAATAGCATTGTGTCATAATGCTAACTCTGAATCGTTTTTCACAAAAAAGAAAAGAAAACAGCTATTAGTTCATCCATTCATATTTCAAACGAATGACTTGATCGAAAAGTATGACAAATTAAAACGATATAACGAAGAAACACATCGACAAAGAGCAGCTTAGATACGTTGACACACTAACGTTGCGCGTGGTACTGAAACAATTGTGGATGAAGCATTGATGAACTAAGTACTCGGTTAGAGATAACATATACAGTCTTTCAAAAATGTGGGAATATCTATTAATTGAAGATTAAAGTAATTTTAAATATTCAACATTTCTTTTCGTGTTTTTAAATAATGATACATTTAATTTATATCAATATCGAAATAATAATTGAATTATTCAAAAAAACAAATACAAAAGTGCCTGTGCTCATGTTTTAATGATTTTTACGTAATATTTTCATGTGAAATAAAACTATATTGTTGTTTCATCAATATTTTTTAAGATAAATTTTGAATGATAATCAAACTATTAAATAATTATTGATAAAGAAAATTAAATATAAATTAAAGATATAAGTTATAAAATAAATGGATAAATATTTAATATGTAATAAAATATAAAAAAATAGATAACGAATGGAAATCATTTATAATAATCATTTATAATCATTTATATATCATATATAAATAGTAATAGTGATAAATAATGATTCTTGACAATTTAATATTATTTATTTATCACTGAAATTTTTTTAATTTATTGTTTTCAGTTATTAGAAATGTTGAAATTTTATGCCAGATTTGAAATCAATGAAGAAAGCGGTGATCCTCTTACTGATCATGATATGACACAATTACATTATACCAAGATTACTTCACTTCAGGTACAAAATATAATATATCTATGTATTTTGAACGCTTAAAAAACTCTTATTTTTAAAATTAAATTTTGTACCATTAGGAAAAAAAATTCTATGAAAATAAATAAAATAAATCTTTCTTATCAGATAATTTAAAAAAATGGCATATTTTTTTATATTCATTTTGATATTTTGATTTTTGTAAATAAATATTTATTGTAATATTTGAGTTATGAATCATCAAAACAATTCTTCCATATCATTTGTCAAATCATCAACGTTGTCGTTAGAATGGGCGTTCACGTATTAAATCCAAAGGAATACAAAAGCACAAACCAAAAACAAAATTCGAACTCTGCACAGAAAGCAGTTTTTGCGAAGTTTCCGGATTTACGAAGTTTTGCATTGGCGAACGTGGCAAGCGTTGATACAAGAGAAGCTCTTTATAAACATTTTGGTTTACTCAGGTAATACTTTAACATTTGAATCCTATATAGTGTATATTTTTTTAAATTATAAATTATTTGCATATTTCTTGTTTATATGAATTTTTAGTCAAGAAAAATTAAGATCAATCGCAAGCTATCTCAGCTTGGTACCATCAAAAGAACGCGAAAAAGAAGAGAATTGGTATCGATATGATATAGACTTTCTTCGAGAACTTTTGGTAAATTGAATAAAAAAACTAAATTAAAAAAAATAAGAAATTCAAAGTAATAGTTAATATAAAATATAAATTTTTAGATTTCACGTCACGAGCGTAGAGCTTCTCAATTAGAGGAACTTAATGAAATGCCACTTTATCCAACAGAAGAAATCATCTGGAATGAAAGCATTGTACCAACAGAATATTTTTCTGGCGAAGGTTGTTTAGCTCTGCCAAAATTGAATTTACAATTTCTAACTTTGCATGATTATTTATTAAGGAACTTCAATTTATTTCGACTGGAATCAACCTGTATGTATAAAATTAATGTCATTGATTAAATAATAAAATAATGATATAGCATAAATAACAATATGAAATATTTATAGATGAAATACGACAAGATATTGAAGATGCTGTAAGTCGACTGAGTCCTTGGTAAATTACTTTTTATATATATATATATATTGAATATATTGAATTATCAAAAAGTATGTTAATAATAATTTTATTTTATAGGCGAGCAGAGGATGGTGGTGTTTACTTTGGTGGTTGGGCTAGAATGGCTCAACCTATTACACAGTTTGCTGTAGTTGAAGTAGCAAAACCTAATATTGGTGAGAAAAGACCATCCAGAGTACGTGCTGACGTCACAATAAATTTAAGTGTTCGTAAAGAGATTAAATCTGAATGGGAAAATCTTCGAAAACATGATGTTTGTTTCCTTATTACAGTTAAACCACAAAATCTAATTGGTAAAATTTTGGTTATTTTATTATATTCTTTATAATTAAATCAAACAATTAATTTAATAATTTATTATTATTTAGGTACAAAATATAGTCATAAGTTACCTTTTGTACCACAAGTTGGATTAACAACTGTTCGAGGGTGTGAAGTTGAAGGTATGTTAGATTCAAATGGTAGAGTAATTGAAGATGGTCCTGAACCACGACCGATTTTACCTGGGGATACTCGTACATATAGAGTTTGGTTAGATTGCAATCAATATAGAATCGATATGGATAATGCTAGTCATGGTGGTGAAGATGTATATGAAAGTTTTAATGTCATAATGAGACGTAAACCTAAAGAGAATAATTTCAAAGCAGTTTTGGAAACAATAAGAGAACTTATGAATACAGAATGTGTTGTGCCCGATTGGCTCCATGATATAATTCTTGGATATGGTGATCCTGGTGCTGCTCGTTATTCTAGGTACATATCAAACAAATTTTAAAAATAAATATTATATTGTAAAAATTTTTATGTTTGTATTTAAAATAAAAAATATTAGAATTACTATATTTTATATTATACTATTATTATAATTACACTATTTTAATGTTTTATTAGAATGCCAAATGAAATTGCAACAATGGATTTCAACGATACATTTCTTGACATAAATCATTTAAAAAATAGTTTTCCTCAATACGAAATTAAAATTTCTACTGATGAAAAATCAAAATTAGTACGACCTTTTCGTTTAACATTTGAAGATGTACTTGCTAAACATAATAATGAATCAATAAAGAAAGTTATTAAAGTTGAACCTCATGTACCACCTAGTAGAGGTCCTTATAAAGCTAACGAACCAAAAAAGTATAAAAATATCTACTTTTTTTAATAATAATAAAATAATGATTAAATATAATAATATTACAATTTTATTGCAGAAATCAAATTCCTTTTACACCAACACAAGTTGAAGCTATTCGTGCAGGTATGCAACCAGGATTGACGCTTGTCGTAGGTCCACCTGGTACTGGAAAAACAGATGTTGCTGTTCAAATTATTTCAAATCTTTATCATAATTTTCCTAATCAAAGAACACTTATAGTTACACATTCTAATCAAGCACTTAATCAACTTTTTGAAAAAATTATGGCACTTGATATTGATGAAAGACATTTATTACGTCTTGGTCATGGAGAAGAAGCACTAGAAACTGAAAAAGATTTCAGTAGATATGGTAGAGTTAATTACGTTTTAGCTAAACGTTTGGATCTTTTAATGGAAGTTCAAAGATTACAGGTTTGTAATTTATATATTAATTGATATTATTATTAATTGATATTATTATAATTACGATATTTTCTCATATACAGCATTCAATATTTATATTTTTAGGAATCTTTAAATGTTAAAGGTGATGTAGCTTATACATGTGAAACAGCAGGACATTTTTTTATGTATCAAATATTAACAAGATGGGAACGTTTTGAAACAAGAAGTAAACAAAGACAAAAAACAGAAAATAATTCTGCTTTCATTATAGATGAAGAATTTTCATTTCATAAATTCTTTGATAATGCACCAAAACCATTATTTAAACGAAATACTTTTGAAGAAGATTTTGAAATTGCATGTAGTTGTTTCCGGTAAGTAGTCTATATTGAATAATTTTATATAAAATAAAATTATATTTATAATTAAATCAAACATCATTTTTCTAGATATATAGAGCGAATTTTTGCCCAATTAGAAGAGTTCAGAGCTTTTGAATTATTAAGATCTGGTTTAGATAGATCAAAATATTTATTAGTTAAAGAAGCAAAAGTTATTGCTATGACTTGTACTCATGCTGCCCTTAAAAGACGTGAACTTGTAGATATGGGATTTAAATACGACAATATTCTCATGGAAGAATCTGCTCAAATTTTAGAAATTGAAACTTTTATACCATTGCTATTACAGAATCCTCAAGATGGATATAATCGATTAAAACGTTGGATAATGATAGGAGATCATCATCAATTACCACCAGTTATTAAAAACATGGCCTTTCAAAAATATTCAAATATGGAACAATCTCTTTTTGCAAGATTTGTCCGATTAGGTGTTCCTACAGTTGATCTTGATGGTCAAGGTCGTGCAAGACCTAGCATTTGTAATCTATATAACTGGCGTTACAAGAAATTAGGTAATCTCGTGCATGTGGAAAATAGTCCAGAATACTTAGTAGCAAATGCTGGATTTTTATATGATTTTCAACTTATTAATGTCGAAGATTTCAATGGAGTGGGTGAAAGTGAACCCAGTGCTTACTTTTATCAAAATCTTGCTGAGGCTGAGTATTGTGTAGCCGTATTTATGTATATGCGTCTTCTTGGCTATCCAGCTGATAAAATAAGTATATTAACTACTTATAATGGACAAAAGCATTTAATAAGAGATGTAATAAATATAAGATGTGCTAGCAATCCTTTAATAGGTAGACCAAATAAAGTAACAACGGTTGATAAATATCAAGGTCAACAAAATGATTATATATTATTATCTCTTGTAAAAACACGAGCTGTAGGTCATTTACGAGATGCACGACGATTAGTAGTTGCTATGTCAAGAGCACGTCTTGGTCTTTATGTTTTTGCTAGAGTGTCTCTTTTTAAAAATTGTTTCGAATTAACACCTGCATTCGCTCAATTAATGCAACGGCCATTAAAACTACAGCTTCTTCCTCAAGAACATTATCCTACAGAAAGACTTAACAATACTATTCCCTCAAGTTCACCAATGGAAATTGAAGATATGCCACATATGGCTAAATTTGTCTATGATTATTATATAGAAAAAGTTAGTGGTATGAAGGTAAGTTAAATTTTTTTTATTCATTATAAATAATTATTAAATAATAAATAATATTTAATTATATATTATAGGAATCACAAAAAGTGTGGCAAAAACCAGGTATGGTGCAAACACCCAATAATCCATCTTATAAAATTTCTACTCATCCTGGAGCAGATGATGATACAGACGATGAGGAACTTAATCAAATAGATGATGAACAGGAAAATGTCAAAGAAGAAAATAGAGAACTAAAATTTGAAATAATTAAAAATTTAGTCGAAGATTTAACTTCAGAAAATGAAGATAATGATTAAGAGCAAATCCATATATTCATAAAGATAAAGTAATAATAAACAAATATTTTTATTGAAAATACTTTATTTTATTTTACTTTTTATATTAAAATTATATTAAAATTATACTTATTATATAATGAAATACTATTGAAACTTATTATAAAAAAATTAATTTATTATAATATAATAATTTAATTTTATTATAATAATGTTAAAATTAAGATTTTTTTTATATTTATTACAAATAATATTCTGATCTTTATATATTTTACTCTACATTTATTTTTATTATTTATTAAAATGTTTTTAATAAATAAATATATTTTTTTCCATTCATATTTTTCTTTATTAACTCTTGGATGTAGTTTTGTATATACATATATGAATACATATATATGAGTTGCCAAGTCAGAATATTATAAGTTGCTTATAAAAAATCCTAAATATTATATTAGAAATAATATTAATCTGATATAAAAAAATCATGATATCACGTCAATTCATTAAGATTTAATATTTCTTTTTGTTTTAATATATGTTTTTCTGATTGTAATTTTTTGTGTCTCTCAAATAATTTTTTCGAGTTTTCATTGGTTATTTGAAGACGTGATGGCACATAACTATTATCAAATTTCATTGTTTTATTAGTAAAATCTGGATGATATTCTTCAATAAATGCTTTTACACCTTTTGAATTTGGAATATATTCTTCAGGATGATACAAAACAGTTGTAGCACTAGGCTCATATGTTTCGTACGATATATCTAATGAATTCATAGAATTCGGAATATATTGCACTTCTTCCATTATGCTTTTACTCTCTGATACCATAGGAGAATATTCATTTGAAAGCACTTGAATTTGCTTTAATGTATTTTTATTGCATTGTGCATAATTTAAATTTGCACATAATTTTTTTGATATAGGTGCATTTGGCACATATTCTTCCAATATATCATTTTCAGTACTTTCAATTGGAAAACATCTCTTTATTTTATCATTTTTTGCATCAATAGATACCTTCATCACTAAATCATTATTTTCTGGTTCCTTTGATAAATTATAATGATCTTTTTCATGCATATAATTGGAATTTTTTCTGACCATATTTTCTGTTATTTGATTCCAAATTTCTTTTTTTTTTGTTACTATTTTGGGCAATTCTGTTTTTGTCAATTTTCTTTTTGCAGGAGATACATTTACTCTAATTGTAGGAAGTGACATAATATCTTTTACACTTTCTGATGGTTCAAATGTGTATCTATGATTTATAAAAATATTTATATAAATAAATAATAATAATTAAATATTGTAAGATAGCTATTAATATATATACTTTTTTAATTATAATGTAATAAATTAAAAACAATATATTATTATTATTATTATTATATTATATAATAATATTATATATAATTATTATATATTAAATATATAATAATATATAATATATTTATATAAATAAATATTTATTTATATATCAAAAAATATAATTTAAATAAAAAAAATTAAAATTAAATTTTAAAAATAGAAATAGAAAATAATTCTATTTACGTGACTTCCAATTGTCGAGTAGATTTTTTCCATTTGCATTTTTTAAAATTTTGAAGCGATCCTTCTGTTTGGAAATTGCGTAAAATTGCTTTCTCCAAAATTTTATATAATGCTAGCCAATCTTCAAGATTAAGCCATTTATTAGTAGAAATTTTTTTTTCTTTAATTTTTATTATTTTTTCTTGAACAGTAATGACAACCGTAACTAAACAATTATTTGAAGCCTACAAATACCGCTTCTGTTTTATTTATGTAGATGCAATTGACAGCTGTTAATAGCTATAAATTGATACCTTTATAATTTCCAAATATTGACCATTACAAAACATTGTTATAATATATTTAAAATTATTCAATTATTTCTTGGATTATTTGCTTTTAATTATCTGTCCTAATTTTGTATTATGTTCGTTCAAAAAATTATTAATGATCTTCCTGATGATGAATTTTGCCTTGACTTAGATATAACGTCAATGTAGTGTACTGACTCACAAATGTCAGCACATGAGTAAATATGAATATTAATAAACAAAAATAAAATGAAAATAAATTAAGAAATTTATAAATAAAAATATAAAAAATTTTAAAAATTTATATAGTAATCTAATTATCTATAAATTTGTATATTATATATGTTAAAATTTTTATATAAAAAATAAATCAAACATTTAAAATATTTTTATTATTTTATCGATTTAATTTTAAGAAATATATATTTTTTATTATATTATAAAATTTTATATATTAAATTATATAAATCTAAATTTATGATCGTTATTTAGTACAATATAATTTGTAAATAATATACTTTAAAAAAATATTATTCTTATTAAAACTAAGAAATAAATAAATATTTTTTATTTTATTGTAAAATTTAATATATTTATAACATAAAAATTTTTATATAAAAAATATGATATTTTAATCTTTTTTTAACTTTAGGAATTTACATAAAAATAACTAATGATCAAATATTTCAAATATATATAGTAAGACATTTATTTAGTAAGATATTTTCATATACATGTTTCAGATATTGTAATATCTTTTAAAAAAATAAGAAAACAATGGTGCCAGAAAAAAAATTAAATATTTTAGAAAAATTTATAATTTTTAGCGAAACAAATACTAAGATAGTAAAGGTATATTCTAACCTATTTTGTTTTACAAATAATTTTGTTTTACAAATAATTCTATATTTTGTTTTACAAATAATTTATATTTATCAATTTTTAATTTCAGGTTTTCGGTTATGGAATTGCTAGTATAAGCTTAGCAACTGCATTATATCAAATTAAACCTGTATGTATAATAAATAATAACATTTATAATAACAATTTAATAATAACAATTTAACTACTATAAATTTTATATTTTTTATTATTATATTTTTAGTTTGTTAAATTTAGAAAACCATCCAGTATACCATCTCGTTTTTTACACAAAAAAGTTCAACTTCAAGGTACTGTGACACGTATAGAACCCAATTATGGTGCACTTCTAATGGTTGATCACAAGCCATTAATACCTTTACCTCGATTAAGTAATCCAAAATATTTACCAATTAAAATAGCAGGTCTTGATATAACAGTTAATGGTAAGCAAAAATTAAATTATTAATTAAAAGATCTGCAAATATGTTATTTTAATCAATCTTTCTTTTAGGTATCAGTTGGTTACAAACAATTGTTAATAGGAAAGACATAAATTTCATACCTTTAGCTACAGAAAAAAATTATGTAATTTGCATAGTATCTATGCAACAAAATAAGGTAAAAGATAATCACTTTATTTTGTTTATTTCTTTAATTTATGAATTTATAATTTTAAATTATGTAGGAATATATAGAAATTGGTAAAGAATTAACAAAACTTGGTTTTGCTATAATAACGGAAGATTCTTTAAAGAAATTGATAACAGATAAAGATATCTTAAATTATTACAAATGTTTATTAAATGCACAAAAATGGGCACAACAGAAAAGAAATGGATACTGGCATTTTGTTAAAAATCCTACTTTTTTATGGAGAATCCAACAAAATTTAAGTAATAAGTTGAAATCAATATTGCCTATGTTTGTAGTATAACAATTTAATATTTATATAAAAATATTTAAATACAATTTTTATTTTTAATTATAAATTTTAATTTGAATAAAATATATTTTTTTAATATAATAAATATATTCAAAGTCGTACATATAGCGATCATAAATATGTACTTAAAGATTTCGCATTTTGTTTGTTCTTATAGATTAAATGAGTAAAAGACAATATTTAAAAAAGGAAATTTATTTTTATATTAGTTATACATCCCTTTATCCCTTTAAAAGATTTTTTTTCCACCATTATGTTCAAAATTAATTTACATAAATATATATTTCACTAAAGACAAACTATAAAGTATATATTTATATATTACATATAGCATATTCTAAATAGAAAAATATGCTAAGTTATATAGAAAAATAAAAATTAAAAATTTAATGGAAGATTTATATTATTTTTATAATTATAGGAAACAAATTTAATAACAAATTTAAATATTATAAACAAATATGTAATCTAATATAAATTATTTCATTTATAAAATAAATTAATAATCTTATTATATTATGCAATTTTTTTCTGAAATGCTAATTTATATCAAATCAATAAATATTTATAATGGATATTTAAAATGGATTTTTTCGTTTTTTTCATTTGGCTCTCATTTTCATTATATAACTAAATAAAATTGGAATTTACAAAATGCATATATATATACACATATAAATATATGTGTATATTAAATATTATATTAATATATATTATAATATGGAATGATTTATAAAAACAACATGATATTCTCAATTTTATATACAAACCTAAATCACTGTGTCTTTAACACATTTTTCAGTTATATTAAAATTAATATACAATAAAATAATATCATTTCTTTTAACATTGGAAAAATATAAATAAGAAATAAATTCTATAACATTAACATAACCTTATACATTATAAATCTTATAAAATATAACAAATAAGTCGATATGTTTGAAATGTAGAACTTTTAACATGGAAGAATTAATACAATACAGTTTTGAACTTAGATATCTCAAATTATACACATTGATTTGATTTACTTCTTATTGGAATTATCATCTTTTTTTACAAGTTTAGATTTTCCAAACTGAGTCTCATGAATATCTTTTTTAACAGGCTGATTTGATTTCATTTTTGCTTCATTGTCTTTGTTTGAAATTTCATGTTTAGTTTGTGATTTGGAGTTATCTTTTTTAATTTCATTTGAAACTTTTTTTGATGTTTCAGATTTAATTTGTGAGTTAAAATTATCTTTTTTAATTTCCTTTAAATCATCTTTTTCAATTTTTAAATTATCTTTCATAACTTCTTTTGATGTTTTCGAAGATGATGATGATGATGTTTTTGAAGAGATACTGCTAGATTGTTGATTTATAGATTTTGGTGTAATTGATTTTGATATTGTTGCATCTGAATTTGATTTTTGTGTTGTTTGTGCTTTAATAGTTGATTTCAGAGATGATTTTATAACTTCTTCTTGTTTAGCAGTTACTTTTGTAGATTTTGCTTCTATTTTAACGTTTGGTGTAGCCGAAACTGTTAAAAATGATTTTTCTTGTTTCTCTTCTTTTGTATCTAAAGATTTTATATTATTTGCTAAATCTGGAAATACTTGTTTTAATGAAACCCTTATAATATACTCATTCCAAGGAGAACCAAGCCATAAATAATCATTATGTATATAAGCAGAAGATATATCAGAGACATTCTTCATGAATAAAGTATCCAAAATTTTTCCTGTTTTATCCATTCTAAGTATTACTGAAGTTCTGTTTGGTTGTATACATTTTGCTACATTGAACGAACCTAATGCATGTAAAACTCTTTCAGAATAATAATTTGGATAAATATCTTGCAATAATTTAAATGGAGCTTCTATTAAATAAAATAATCTCAATAACATTTTTCGTATATATGGATGAGGTATAAGAGATTGAATTAAATAAGGATTATTAGAATCTATTAAGATTATCAAAGATACTAAAAAGCCTCCTTGCTTATCACTATTTATATTATCAGGTACACCAGGTAAACCTTCTGCAAAAATTTCTTGTTGTCCAGCTTTTGAACCTTTTAAATTATATTTAATAATACGCGAATTAATAGATTCTGATACAATTACAAAACTTTCATCATCACTTAATGCAATACCATTTGCAAATCCTAAATTCTTCAATAGTACTTCATTTTTTTTTGTTGCTGCATTATATCGAATAAGTCTATAAAAGAAAATTTATATATTATAAAAATAAATATAAGTTAATTAAATTTAAAACTTACCTTCCTGATGGATTAGCTAAAAGTGAATACATTCCATCACAAAGATAAAAGTCTGTACTTGAATCTGTCCAATAAATATCGCCATTCTTTGCTATATCCAATGAATTGACTATTTTTGGAATTTTTCCATCAATAGGTTCAGAACTATTGACTATATTTATATATTCTCGTGTATTAATGTTTATTTTAAAAATACCATAGTAAGCATCATTTACAAATAATTCTCCCTTATCATTAAATTTTAAACCAAGAGGTCTACCACACTTTTCTTCTTGCCATGAACCATCTATAAATATCATTTATATTTAGTATTTCATTAAAAAAAATTTAATAAAAGTTTTAGTTTTAATATTTATTTAGAATTAAACTTATTTGACTTGAATATATTGTACAAAAAATAAAAAATAATAATATATACTAAAAAAAATTAAAAAATTAAAATCTAAATATTTTCGAACAATTAGTATTACAATTACTATTACATACCACATTTTTGACCAAATTTTACAAGTGGTTTAATAAGATTTTCTTCAATTTGCACAATATAACCTCCATGTATACCAGTATATATTTTTTCATCAAATGAAGCAAAATCTTCCGGACCACTGACTTCCCCAGAAAACAATATTTGTATTTCTTCTAATCGACTTTTAAATTCAGTTTGTGTATTTGGGTATTTTATGCTTAAAAATTTATTATACAATCATAATTATTTATGCATAACATATTATGCATATGTATAATATATTTAAAAGTTATTATATTGTTATAAAATAAATATCATACCTATATTCGGAAACTTCTACTTCTGGAGGTATACCCGGTAGAAAGGTAATAACAGTTAAAAAAAAACCGATATAAATTATTACGGTACCGATAGATTTTAAATATCCCATTATTTGAGTAATCCGCTACTAATATTTTGAAAATATGATATTTTTGAATAACTTTAAAAACATAAGATTTTTTTTAATGTTCCTTTACTATTACACTAATTGTACTGAGAAAAAAGAATTGCTAGTTTTAGGTAACTGTTTCTTGTCGGTGTAGATAACGGCATTCACAATTTTAATGGCGGTGCATACCGTAAATTATGCATTTTTGCGAATATCAGCAAAAGTAAGATCAAATAAATGCCACGCGGACGGAAGATGTCGATATTAACAATTTCCGTTGACCACATGATTTTATCTTCAACAATTTAAATAGTCATGAAATTTAATGATCAACAATTGATTAAAAAATTAAAAAAAAATTTTGAACATAAATATTTGTTTATTAATTAATTTTTAGTTTTTAATGATGCATTTATTTTTGAATTAATTATATCTATGTTAATATATTATTATACGTGTTATGTTAATATATTATTATGTTTTATATATCAAAAAAATATTATATTTCATTTGCAACATTTATCTTTCATTATAAATAATATTTGTATATTTTTTATAGAATAAAATATTTTTGTCACAATTTTAAGAAATATTATAATTTTTTAAAATGATTAAAAATAAAAATAATATTAAACAAAAATTTATTTCAATTAAGATAAATTAATATAAATAAAATTAATATCATTTTACACAAACATAGAATTAAATAGATATAGTATAATATACAAATATTTTATTTATTTATACATTTAATCAAATAAATTTTTCAAAAAAAATATATTAAAGTATTACATATAAGTAAAATCATTATGTATAAAAAATAATGATTCATAAAATTCAAATCTAAAACTTTGTAAATATCGAAATTCTCGAAACTCGAAATTCTCGAAATATTTCTCTCTCTCTCTCTCTCTCTCTCTCTCTCTCTCTCTCTCTCTCTCTCTCTCACAAGGAATGTAAGTATTTTGTTAAAAATTAAAATCATAATAAATTTTCTAGAATTTTCCAATTTTAGATTCATGATCAGCCAATAGTAAGTCATCTTTTGTTTGTAAAAAAGAAAATTTATATAAATTATTAAAATGAATTAATAAAATCATATTAATTAAAATTAGTTAAAAGTTTAAATATAAAATCAATTAAATTATTATTAAATAAATAAAAATAAATTTGTATTGTAAGAATATTTTCATAATTTTATTTAAATTATTTATTACTTTTCATAAAAATAGACAAAAAATTTTGAGATTCGAAAACTCGAAATCTTTTAAGATATTCTTTCGAGATTTTAATCACATTTCTAGTAAATATATTGAAAACAATATTTGTACTTAGCCTCTTTCTATTTCTATTTAAATTTTTAATAACATTAAATTTTAATTATTTTTTCTTCGTTATGTATTTTATTATTATTTTTTATTCTTTTCTTTATAGTACAAATATTATATGAACATATTTGTTAATGTTCATTTAAATGAAATATGTATATTTTTATTTTGAAATTAATTAAAAATAGTATTGTTTTAAATTGAAATATAATAACTTAAATATTATTAGCAATGGGTAAGTATAAAAATTTTAAAACAAAATGAAAGATAAAGGTTAAAATAAAAGAATTATATATATATATATTTTTAATTTTTTAGACGATATTGAACAACAATGTGAAGATGCAGTTTTTGAAGTCTGTGATGCTCGAGAACGATATCCATCACGATGTGCAGATGAACTTCAGAAATCTATTAAACTAAAAAGTGATATGAACGTAATAAATGATTATAATAAATTCTATAGTATTTTTATATGTAATAAATTTATTATTACATTATTATAATTTATTATTCATTATATTTATTTATTTTTTTAATTTTTTAAGTTTTGTCTCATTTATTAAAACATTATTATAATTATTAAACATATATATAACTATATTTTGCAGATGCTGAAGAAGTTTCAAAAATCAATTATAAATGATCTACCTGTTTTACAGCAAGACAAATATATAAGAGAAAATCTTAATTTTAATAAAAATAAAATATGTTTTGATTACTTAGATTCTAAATTGCAAAATACTATAAATAAATTGAATAATTTAAAAGCTATTGTGGATCAAATTGAACGAGAAAAGACATGTTGTATTAATAAGTTATTAGAACATTAAATTGATATACAACAAATTATTCTAAATAATATACATTTATTTATTATTTATATTTATTAAATGAAATACATGTACAAAAAATTCTAAATATACTGTAAAATTCTAAAATTATAAATTAAAATATTTTAAAGTTTTTTATATTTCTATTTTTAAAAATGAATATTTTACTAACGTTTTATATTTAAACTATGAATATTTATTTATATTTATGCGCCTTATAACAACCTTGGCACCTCTTGTAATATCTTGAAAAAATTTAACCATTTGTATATGCATTTCATCATTATGAGCATCATTTAATATTAATGATTTCCTTCTTGATCTGAGATACTTTTGATTTGTTAAATTTTTCTTTTTTTGCAAATATGAAAGATCTTTATAAAATTCTTGTGTTATATCCTTTATTTTGACTAATGGCAATTTTGTTTTATCAATACAATTTTTTTGTTCTTGTAATTCTTTTTTTACATTATTTTTTGCAATATCAGAATATTTTATTTCTTTCATTTCCTTTTTTAATATTGGAGATAAAGTATTTTTATCATATACTTCTTTATTATCTTTTTTTATAGATTTTTGATAATGTTTCGGTAATGTTAATATATTACTATTTGCACTTCGATTTTCTTCTTCTATATTAGAGACATTATTTTTTACTTGATATAATTGTATATTGCAACTCTCAATATTGTCTTCATTTATTTTATTTTCATTATTTAAGCAATTTTGTTTCATTGGTAATCTATTTTTTAGTATTTTCTGTAAAGGTAAAGGTATTTGGTCCAGAGTAATAATTTGATTTGAAATAATTACTGGAACATTTAATTTACGTGTATCTTTATACGTAGATTCGTAGATTGTATTATTACATAATTTTTGTGTTTCACTTAGAATAGAGTTTACAGAAGAACTGTAATCTGAATAATCATTCTTTAAATATATTTTAGAGTGTGAACTTTTATTAAAATGAGAATTTTTATTAAATTCATTCTTGCCTATTTCAGATTTCAATTCTTCATTGTCAATATCATCCATTAATAAATCCTTATTTGACATTAATTGTAATTTATCTTCACATTTATTTAATTTAAGAGATAAATCAGAAGGTTGAAAAATTGCATCTTGTAATGCTTCAGGTATTATGTCTTCTTCTTCTTCCTCTTTTTCTTCTTTATATTTTAAATTCTTATTTACAATAAAATTTATATCTTCTTTACATTTATAATCATCATATGTTTCAGTATAGCAATATTTATTTGTAATACCTAAACTATTATCATTGTATGAAAAACTAGTACTAGCTAAAGTAGAATTATTACAAGTATTCCATTTTGTATGTTCTACTTCAGATGCAATATTTTGTTTATTAATTTTATTATTTGTTAAGGGATATTTTGTATTATTAAATATGTGTTTATTTATAGATTTATTTCTTAAAGTATATTCTTGATTAATTACGTTTTGATATTTATTTTCAGATTCATTTTTTTTTGGTAATTCGATCATCGTTATTAAATTTTCTAAACCAAGCAAACTAGAATTTCGTAAACATTTTTCACCTTTTTTTATTTCAATTTTTTCAGAATTTTCTAATACCTCATCTACCTCTAATTTAGTTTTTTGTTCTATAACTGCTACAGCATCTTTCCCTTGACGAATTGTAAACATTAATCCCTCCATTACTAAATCTGTAATATCAGAAGATCGTGATTCATTATTTAATGCATATTTTCTTCTTTTAGGACAAGATGACTCTTGCATTTTGATAATATTTGTAGGTACTTGTATATAACTTGTGGTATTTTTTTCATTTACTTCTTCTAATCCATATTTTTTAATATTTCGTTTTGCATTTTCTATTTCTTTTTCTATTAAATATTGATATGGTAAATTTGCAGAATCTGCATTAATGTCATCAACAGTACTATTATTATTTAAAATTTTAGTATTATTTATAAAATCATCTTTATATTCAATAAAATTTTTTTGAATATTATCTTCATTTATTTTATCATCTGATAATTCATTGTTTTTTCTATCAATTTTTTCTAATGATAATTGATGTATAATATTATTATCCTGTAAGTTAATATTATATATTAATATTTTTTTTTTATTCTAACATTCAATATTATTACTTTCATGATATACATACCTTAAATGATATATTTTGATTTTTATAAAATTGATTTGTATCTTTGCAATTCATTATTTGTTTTTCCGATTCTTCATTCACTGATAATTTTTTAAAATTATCATTTACCATATTATTATTTAATTGAAAAATATTTTCATACTGATTATCTTTTTCTGAATAATCATTTTCAGAGGAATGTATTAAACATTTTTTATCTTTTTTCTCATTTTTATTTTTATATGTATATGTATTATTTGAATTTTCGTTTTGATATATTAAAGTATCATCTGAAGAAGATGTTATTTTACATAAATTTTGTTCCATTTCTACAGAATGGAACAGTTTTATAGTTAATATAAATGCATGAGAAAATGCTACAAGAGATCGTTTTTTCAATTTCATCATTGCAAATATTTTATCTTGTCTAGTCCATGATGTACGATCTATTTATTATGAAATTTAATTAAGAAAATTTTAATAATGAATACAAATATTTAAAATTACATTAAGTTAAAAATTAAATTAATTTTGGAAATATTTTTTATTTTGTTATTAAAAAAAAAAGGATACTGAAAGTAACTAATAGATTTCTTGTACAAAATTGTTGTTTTCGAGGAGGTTGATTTTTTATAATTCTTCTAATAATTTTCATTAATTCTTTTTCAAAATTAAATTGCTTTTCATTTCTACAAATATATACATTAAAAATATATTTAATTAATGATTATTAATACATTCAATTAAAATTCTAATACTAAATCAATATATTTAATATTAATAATATTTAGTTACCTAGTCGTACGGTGATACTTAAAAACAAATTTATATATATTGTTCTTATGACACAACCAATATGAACCAGGTACTGTTAAAGTTAAACTTTCTTTTTTTTGGGTCCAATCAATCCAGCTAGTTTTTCGTACATATATTCCAGGCATCTTCTTTCAGGTATTAAATTTTGAAATAAAGGAACTAATTTTATTGAATCTTTTTCATTAAATGTATCTCTTATTATAATGGTAAGATAATATAATACCTTTTGCTAAATATATAAGTATAATATATCAATATATTTCAAATATATCTATATATCAAATATATAAATATTTAAAAAATTATCTCTATCATAAATTTTTAATATTTACCCCTATTATAACTTCATTAATAAATATATCCACAACTGTATCCCAAGGAATAAATTCACAAGAATTGAGACCATAAAATGTTCTTCTTCCTTCAATATATATTCCAACAGATTCTATCACTATTAATGTATCTATAAATAATATACAGAAATTAACATAAATCTAAAAGTTCATGATAATTAATTAACAAACCTTTGTTTACAGAAGTAATAAAAGAAATAAATTGTAATACTAATATTAGTACACATCCAATAAATGGTATGAAAATATTAAATGTCTTCCATAAAACTATTGTTCCAAGTAATACAAGAAGAGTTATATTCACATTCAAATGTATATTTTTATATAAAACAAATTTCATAACATTTTTAGTTTTGACACTTTTATCAATAAGCTTCAATTTATTTCCATTTACAGTTCGAAAAAATAATTCAGTTGAAGATACATTTTTAGAAAATATAGGCGACATTAATGGTAATTTTCCACTTTTTATATTAACACAGAAATTTTATTGATGATTTTCTCTAAAGAAAAAAAAAGATATTTTTAAATTATATTTTATTAAAATAATCATTTTTAAAATTTCAAATAATGCACAATTTATTATAAATTTAATATATTATAAAAATAATGAAAAAGTTTTTAGAAATGTTAAAATATAAATGCATATATAATTATGACATATATATGTATAAAATTTCACCTTATATTTATGAATAAAAATCATACATAAATTTATACTAATTTATATAAATATTTATCTATAAACAAATATAATTTAACATTTAATTCACATTAAAAAAAATTAAATCTATTTTAATAAAGAAAAGGCTATTTAAATAATTTTAAACTTGAAAAAATTGATAATTAGAAACAGATAATTGAAAATGCAATATAATGTATAATATAGATTTTCTTTTTATAACATATTTATATATATTAAAAAAAATAATAATAACAATAAAAACATTATTAACTCTGATTGGCTAAAATAATAATTCTCATTAAATATTTAAATATAATCAATTTTATATATATATATAATTTAAAAAAAATTTATTTTTATTAATTTAAAAATATATATATCTACATATGTTAGAAATTATTAACTTACATTGTTACATCAGATTAATATTTTATAAAAGAAATATTTATTTTTATCTGAAAATAGATAATTTATTACAAATAATACAGACGAAAATTTTTTGGTATTTAAATAACGAACAGTTTTCTTTATATATGTATAAATATATACACATAGATAACTTGCACATAACCTACTCACTTATTATATTGATTATACTTAGAAACAATATCTTGAAAGTATATTCTAAAGTCGTGACTTCAGATACATGTACAATGATATATATTTCTAAAATATTCAATATAATTTTTAATTTTTAGAAACAGTTATATTTATTCATTTGTAGAGAATTTTTAGTACTATATTTATTTGTAATATTAAAAAATTGTAAAATGTATTAAAAAGAAGAATAAAAATTTAAAAAATTATAAAAAAATAAAAAGAAAGAAAATGATCTTTAAAGATAAATGCGCAGACGTGGTTTTGCACTGAATCGCTCGTATCCCGTCAAATAGAGGGAGTGAAACAGCACCTGCTGCCATTCTGGCATTACGTCAATGGTAGACATTTCATTTGCTGGTTGGGGAGGAGTTACCGTGACCGCCATTGTTACAGATCTTTCATATTAAAGAACGTGATCTGTGAATTTATATTGTCATATTGTTAATTTCATCGAATTGTGTTTATTTTTTAGATTTCCGCAACAACAGTACAGATATTAGTAAGAGTGTTCTTAAGCATAGCATGTCCACTATGAATCCCGAGTAGTGAGTAAACTTTTTTTTGCGCAGGCATAAGTGTATCTAAGAATGTTCATTTCGTGAAAATATCACATAATCAATTATTTATAACTCTAACAATTGAACTGAATCAAAGAGATCGACTTAATATTATTTATACATTATATAGCTGAATTAATGTGATAAAGTTTTGTTTAACGTTTACTATCTGACAGATTCACCTTTTCCCCCTCCCTTGCTTCATATTCGTAAGCCATATTTTAGAAATTCATTTTCTATTGTACTTATTTTTAATTTTTTCAGTTTGTTCCGTATATTTTCTTTTCATTGATTGCTTATTTAAAATTTAAAAATTTTAAATTAAGAAATTATACTAATATAATTTAAGATTTATCTTAGTAAATGTTATAAAAAAATATAAGACAAAATTTGTTTTATTGAACATTTTTATTTGTCAAAATAATCCAAATAAATTTTTATTATAATTATTAAAAATTTATGTAATATATATATATATATATTTGTTTAAAAATATTGTTAGAAGATATTTCCATAATTTTAAAGAAAAAAGTCAATCTTAATTTTTAATATATATTTACAAATTTTTTTTTTAAATCTTTTTAAATGTTTTTATGATTCATTTTATTTAAATATTCAATAATTATAGTTTAATATGTAATCTTATTTTTATTTAATTATAATAATCTTATATATATTATTTATTGTTTAGACTATAGATTATAATTGTATCAATATCAATCATTGATTTTAATTTTAATTGTTAAGCTATTTATATTTATATATATTGAAAAATTAATCATTTAATGAACTTGTTCATTATTCTATACTCTAAAAAATTTAAAAATTCTTTTTAAATAGTAATTAAAATAAATATATAATCAATATTTGATTTGATACATATGTATAATATTTTACATTGTATTAAATATCATAAATTATAAAAAATAAAATTTTTTAAAAATAAAATTATAAAAAATAAAATAAATTGTATAAAAAATTTATAAAATTATACATGCAATTTATTAAATATAATTTATATTTTATTTATTCATTGTAAATATTTTTTTTCAGTGATTATTTGTTTAAGTTACTTTTAATTGGAGATTCAGGAGTTGGGAAATCATGTCTTTTACTCCGTTTTGCTGATGACACATATACAGAAAGTTATATCAGTACTATTGGTGTAGATTTCAAAATACGAACAATTGATCTAGATGGAAAAACAATAAAATTACAAATTTGGGATACGGCAGGTCAAGAACGGTTTAGAACAATTACAAGTTCTTATTACAGAGGTGCACATGGTATTATTGTTGTTTATGACTGCACAGATCAGGAAACATTTAATAATGTTAAACAATGGCTCGAAGAAATTGATCGTTATGCTTGTGATAATGTGAATAAGTTGTTAGTCGGCAATAAATGTGACCTTCATACTAAAAAAGTTGTTGATTATACAACAGCAAAAGTAAGAAATCTATAAAAAAAATATATCAATAATAATTAATCAAAATTTGTTCATAATGTTTCTTTTATTCCTATATATTTATTATTAATTTAATGTCAAAAATGTATTCTTATCTTAATAAATGTCTTAAACTTTATAAATAGGAATATGCAGATCAACTTGGTATACCATTTTTGGAAACATCTGCAAAAAATGCAATGAATGTAGAACAAGCTTTTATGACAATGGCTGCAGAAATAAAACTTAGAGTGGGTCCTCCATCAAGTGGTAATAGTGATCCAGCAAATAAAGTGAAAATAGAACACGGACGTCCAATTGAATCCTCTAAATCTGGATGCTGCTGAGAAATGTAATTTTGCAACTAAAACCAAAGTAAGTTCTTTTTATACATAATAATGATTATTAATTACATAAATATAACTGAAAATTATAATTTGAAAAATTTATGCTTGTATATTAATGTTAAATCTATTAATTCCAGAAGGACATCTTATGGTAGCAGTTTTATACTGCTTAAAGATATTACAAGAAGATATAAGAAAGATTGTGGAAGTTTCAGTTTATATTAAAGAAAAAAAATGAGGTGTGAAGCATTATTAATTATGGACCACCAACTCTGTTATAGAGTTGAATAAAACAACTTTTGTTCTATCTTCTTTTTTTTTTTTAAGAAAGAAGAACATAATTATTCATTTGCTAATTATTTAATGCAAAAAATTGACCATAGAAAAATTTCTCGAAGCATTGATGATCATTGATTCTATGCAATGATATGTTTAACAGCAATTCGAATTTATAAAATACGTAATACTATGTATCGTGGTTATAAAGATAAGCACTTTTATTTTTTAGCGTTATTGTAACATGTATAATTGAATATTTTTTGTCTTAGAACAAGTCATTCTTACTCTTCATATTACCTAAACATTTTTCCACATCTATTCCAACTCTTGAGATAAACAAGAATTAGAGTAATGATATAATTGAAACATGCCGTCGTTGCTGCCTCCCTCTTTTTTTCAGTGCTCATTAGTATAATTTAACAATGATATATTAATAAATATTTCAACACTATTACAAAAAGTTGTAATACTTATACATAAAAAATGTGTATATGTGTGTGTGTGTATGTGTGTATGTATGTATGTATGTATGTATGTATGTATGTATGTATGTATGTATATACACACATACGCATATAAAAACACTTCTAATTGGTAACTTCTATAAAGTTACATCAATTTTTTAAACTTGTGCTACTCATAAAATTTATGAAACTATTCGCCTATTATAAATACATCATACCGTTTGTAAAATATTCTAGCGCTTGATAAATTCAATATATTTTGTTCTGTAACTATATTCATAAAGTATGTTTCATATGAATTTGTAAGATAAAATTTTTTAACAACAATATTATTTTACTTTTACATCAATTATTATTCAAGTCTAGTTAATATTATTTTGTATTACATACTCGTTATCAATTGTTTTTGCTTTCTTATAAAAATACTTAAAAAATATTTAATAAATCAAATTGCTCTAGTAAAATTTTATTCTGCAATATTAATACCAAAAAAGACTTTGTATATCATATAAAAAAAGAAAAAAGAAAAGAGAGAAAAGACATATTTTGTACAAATACAAAAAATATTACGATTGCAATTAATCTTGTTTTTGTATTGTTATTACAGAATTTTTATGAAACAAAATAAGAATATTTCGTAATTATGGAATTTATTTCAGTATAATAATATTATGGATTAATTAATAATAATGTATGAAACTTCATAAGAAGAATGTATGTAATAAGTAGAATGTATGATTATAAAAATAAATATCATATATAAGTTAAAAATTAATTATTTTTTATTTTATATAAATATGTTATATGGTTTTAATTTGTAATAGTATATGAACTATACAAAATGAAATTGTATTGATATATTTACAGATATTCAAGTTGATGTAGAAAGTAAGTATAAATGTATATGTTCTTTGTATAGTTAATATGAAATAGAATAGGATACATTAAAAGTTAAATAATTGGAAGATAAAATGTTTTTTAGTCAAACTGTAGTTTTTAATAAATGATTGATAATATTTTATTAAAATTTATGTATTTTTTTATTATTTTTATTCAATCGAAATAATATTTATATTTCACAATATATTGTAACCTTACTTTCATAATTGTCATTTGAATTTCATCAAAATGATGCAACAGTATATGAAAGAATTAGAACAGGTAAATTATAATATTAAAATAATAAATTTAATTTTTTTGTTATTAATTTATAAAATATTAATAATTTTTTTTAATATCATGTTTCAGGATCCATTTGATCCTGAAGAATTTGTTGAAAGACTTGCTTGGAGAACACTTAATGATACGACAAAAGACGATGGAAAGACATTTTTCGATCCTACAATAGTGCATGAAACATTTTTACAAGCAATTAAAGATTTACAAATTCTACAAGAACGTCAACAAAAAAAATGTGATAAACTTGAAACAACATTAAAAGATGAAGAAGCAAAACATATACTTGAAATACTTGAATTACAAGAAAGAAATAAACATTCTATTGATCTCTTTCATCAATTAGATGAAAGAATAAATCTTGTGGCTACTAAAGTTTTACATTTAGGAGATCAATTGGAAAGTGTTAATACACCAAGAGCTAGAGCTGTTGAGGCTCAAAAATTAATGAGACATTTTTCAGATTTTTTAAGCCCTGGACCTTTAACAGATCCAATTTTTACAGATAAGTCATCGGTACAAATATCTATTTTATATATTTGTGATTATATTATATATAAAACAAAAATTAAAATGCTTTATTTTATAATAGCTACATGAAGCAGCAGATGTGATACAAAAACTTCATCTTATTTCGCAAGAATTACCATCTGAAAAATTTGAACATGCCAAAAAAAAAATTATTGCTAAATATGATGAAATTGAAAGAAATCTTATAGAAGAATTTGTTAGAGCACATAATAGAGAAGATGCTAATCGTATGAGAGAATTAGCATCAATCTTAACTCATTTTAAAGGATATTCTCAATGCATAGATGCATTTATAGAACAAAGCCAAATGGGTTCATTTGGTGGAAAGGATGTTTTTCAAGATGTTATACCTATGTGTACAAAATATCACAAATTAATGCAACAGGTATTTACAAATCCTGAACAAGTGATGGCAAAATTTGTATTAAATATTTATCATTTAAGACTTCAAAAATATGCAGTTGCTAAATTAGTAGATAAAACTGATTCTGATAAATATCTTAAAAATTTATATGATTTATATACAAGAACCGTGAAATTGTCTACAGAATTAAAAATGTTTAATATATGTACTGATGAAACGTATCTTACTAAACTTACTAGAAATATATTTCAAAAATATCTGGATACTTATATCATGTAAGTTGATAGAATAACTGAGAGAATATAATAATATATATAATAATTAAATATTAATCAATGCAATATTTTAGCATTGAAATAAAAGCATTGAGAGAAAAATCAGCAGCTCTTCTTATTGAATATTATGAATCTAAAAATCATCAAAAGAAACAATTGCAGAGTGGAGGATTTCAAGAATTAAGAAGAGATCTACAAGCAGTTTTAGGTGCAAGAACTAATATCAATATTGCACAAATAGAAAATTATGGAGGAGAAACATTTTTATCAGAAGAACTTGCAATTGCTTTATTACAAAGAAGTAAAGTGGCATTTCAAAGATGTCAGTTATTATCAAAATCTGATGAAATACCAATGAATGCACTTCAAATTTTTGAAATATTATTACAATATTTAATAAGTGAACATGTTGATTATGCATTAGAATTGGGTTTACAAAGTGTACCAATTCCTGAAAGTAGAACTCAACCTGAAATACATTTTTTCAATATTGTACGTCAATGCAATGCAATTGTACGCTTATTAGAAGAACAATTTAATGATAGTGTGATACCTCTTATTATGTATGATTTATTTTATTAATTTTATATTTCATTTTTAAGAATGCATCTAAAATATATAATTTTTTTTAGATCAACACCCAAACATGGAGATTGCATGTTAAAAAAAAAAAATATATTGGATCAAATTGATATGAAACTAGAGACAGGATTAGATAGAAGTATAAATGCTATTATTGGTTGGGTAAAAGTATACTTACAAAATGAACAACGAAAGACTGATTTTAAACCTGAAACTGATGTGGATACTTTAAGCACTTCAGCTTGTTTAACAGTAGTTCAATATGTAAACGGGATGATACGACATATTCGAAGTACTTTAGATGGAAAAAATTTAAATAATGTTCTAACTGAACTTGGAGTACGATTTCATAAAGTTATTTATGATCATTTACAACAGTTTCAGTTTAATTCTGCTGGTGCTATGTGTGCGATATGCGATATGAACGAATATCGTAAATGTGTTAAAGAACTTGAAATAGATCTTGTTACTTCTTTGTTTGATACTTTATATGCTTTATGCAATTTATTATTAGTTAAACCAGAAAATTTGAAACAAGTTTGTACAGGAGATCAATTGGTATGTATTATAATTTAATTAAAATTTAATTAAACAATTTTTTATATTAATTAAAATTAAAATATTTTTTTATTACAGGCAACATTAGATCGTAATGTTTTAATAAATTTTATACAATTAAGAACTGATTATAAGACGCAAAAATTAGCAAATTGTTTGAAGGGTTTAGCTACCTAATAACTTTGTTTGATCTATAGATATTCATAATTTTTTAGAGTTATACACAATATTTATGATTATAATATTAATATCATTGTGTAAATTATAAGTGAAGATATTGCTTTCATTGCAATAATAATACTGTACTATATAGCCAATTGTACAAAACTTTGTTATAAAAATGTTATATAAATCGTTAAACTATATAAAAACAATTACTTCCTTATCTTTTAAATTTTATATATTATATTTTATATTATATATGAGAAAAAAGATAATTTTTATTCTTTTTTAATTTTGAAGTAGATATTAAACGTGTATATATATATGCATTCATTTTGTTAGTATATAAGATTGTCAAACAATTGCAGCATATGCTATGAACATTTTTCTTATTTTAGAGAGAAATTATATGCATTATAACTATAAAATTTATTAAATTTTTTTGTTTACTTATTTCTGATATATAAATTGATATAAAACAATTATTTGCTCAAAATTTTGTAATATTTTGACATATTACATACCACTTCATTTGAATATTTTCATATATATGAAGCACATTTCATATATATAATTATATTATATTAAATTTCATAGTTAATTTCTGTTTGGAAAAGTATTTCTTCTTACATATTTATGTTTTGATTTTTAAATTTAATAAATATGTTTTATTTTTAATACTATTTTTTTATTAAAAAAAATCTTATAATTAATAATTATTAATATTTAGAAAGCAATATTAAAATGTAATATTTTAATAATTAAAGAAAATTTTTTAAACATAATATATTGAAATTAATATTGAATTTTTCCTTTTTTTAATAAAAAAAAAAATAAGTAAAATTTAATATAAAAAGTTTTCTGTTTATTTACATATATATTTTAAACATATTGTATTATTTTCTGAAGTTGTAATACGGATTTAAAATTTTAAAATGTTATAAAATGAATTATTAATTTTGGAATAGAATGTAATTTGCAAATTTTTAAAAAAATTTAATTCTAATTTTTAACGTTATGAAAATTGATAAAATTGATATAATAATTTAAGAAAATACACAATATAAAATTTTCATGTGTCAATACATAGATTAATAAAGAATTAATTTTAAATAATGTTTATAGAATATTGAACTTAATATTTACTAGATACTCATTAAATATTTTATCATTGCAAAAATCTTAAACATTTATACAATGTTATATTAATACTATTAGTAATATAAATGTTATATATAGTATTTTAAAGAGATTATAATGTACATGTAACATAAATATTACTAATATCAAACATAATTATAGAAAGGTTTTGATAAAATGAATAATACTAACAATGAGGTTCAATTTACTATCAAATTAACAAAATATAATATAAATTTTTCATTTGTCATACATAATGTAAACGAGCATTTAGAAATTATTTGGAATTTAGTTTAATATGCATAATCTACAGGTCAAAAATTTGAAAAAAAATTATTTTTAAGAATACGGTACAAAAATGTGATAAATAAAAAGTTGGTAATTTTATACAATATCAAATCAATAATGATTTAATAGCGCAAAATTATAAGTTATACATAAAACAAAGACAGAAATTTACAATATGTAATACAAAATGGTCACAGGAAAAAATAAAAATATGAAACTATCATAGTATTCATACTTCTAATACACACTTACATGAAATAATGTTTTGTAAATGTACACTAATTGTGATTAAGTATATCAATCCTATTTTCCTTAATTGTAGGTCACATTGCAAACTCTTACTAGATTAACAAAGATTCTGGACGTTATAATTCTTAAGCAGGAAGCCTCTAACTTTCTTATATTTAAAGGATGAAAACATTAAAATAATTCACACCATTCATTGTACCGTACTATTAAATTTCATTAAATCATCTAATATAATTCAATGATAATTAAAGTCTTGATTTCTATTTGATTACAATGTTATGAATCATGGAAATAAAAGGAAGAAGATAAATAATCTGATAGATATCAGCGCATACGATAAGTATTAGTCTCATGTACTTGGCACAACTCTCCTTTGAAGTCCAATTCAATGCTGAAATCCAAATCTCTGTAGTTCCTTGCATTGGGCTTCATTGAAAATACACCATATATTTCTTCTCCTTTCTTAACAGTCATATATTCATCAAAGTAGAATACAGTTTGTTTCCAATGAGTATACTGTACTTCTGGTGCTGTACTGAAGCCGATACGTTTGTGGCACTTGGTGAATTCGATGTTAAAGAATGTGACTAATGCTTGCACATAGTCATTTCTACGAACTTGTAGCGTAAATGGTGACGAAAATTCTAAATCAGCCTTAGTTACTGTGTATAAATCAACTTCTTTAATGAGGCATGCATTTGTAACAACTTGTTTTGGGTCCACAACATCCACTAGAGGTTCACTAATTGCTACTTTTCTTATACTACTCATATCAAATCCATATACATCATCCCACCAGTTTATTTTTTCATCTTTATATTGTCTATCTTCAATGCCACAAATAAATAAAGTTGCTTTATCAGGAAATAACATTCCATCTTCACGAAGCCATTTATCTCTAGCAAAAAGCACTGTATCTAACATTGATTCATAAAATAAACAATAACCCATCCATTCAGAAATAATTATGTCAACTTTTTCAATGCCATCAGGTAGCGAGACCTCTTCAACTTTGCCTTTAAGTATTGTTATGACATTTGACAGTTGATTTGCTTCCACAATTTTTTCTGCATATTCAACAATATTAGAACACTCAATACCAATAACTCTGGCTGCTCCAGCTTTAGCAGCAAACATTGAAAGTATACCAGTTCCACAGCCGATATCAAGAACAGTTTTTCCTTTGAAAAGGTGCTTATTGTGATACATAGAATTACGATAAGTCACTGTACGCACTTCATCCTTCAGCATTTCTTCATGAATTCCATAATGTGCATATGAGTCAAAATAATAATCTCGAGATGTCATATCATCCACAGATATAGATTCCCTACAAGATGATGGTGTTGCATCTTTATTTAATGCAGTATTTTCTGTAACTTCCATAGATTCCATTTTTGACACCTATAATAATACAAAAACAAAAATTATTAATGACAAAATATAATATATATTATATTTTATATCATTAATAATTATTATATATATATATAATTATAAATATATATATATTATATATATAATTATAAATATATATATTATATATATAATTATAAATATATATATTATATATATATAATTATAAATATATATATTATATATATATAATTAATCTAAAAGAACATAAAATATTTTAATTATATTGATATTATTAGATTTATTAGATGAAAATATAACATTGTATTAAAAAAATATATTTCTATAATAATTAAACATATTAATTAAATTATTATTCATTTTATAAAAAATATTATAACTAATTAGGATTTATACATATTTAAGAAAAAATTTTTCAAACACGTGATATGAATTCATTATCTTAAATTAAAATATATAAATGTTTTTTTCATTTAATATAATAAAAATTATTATTATGTATGTCTAATAAAAATTATTATTAAATATTAATTACAATGTTGTTCATCAGTAACAGAAAACTTAAAGACTTCACAACGATGAAGTCGTTAAATATACTCGTTTTTGTCGACACCAGACGTACACGTGCCCGCCAAAACGAATGGCGTCTATTTAAGATCGAATGATCAAACGAGATTCTTTACACGCACACATATTTCTATATTATCATATGAAAAGTACAAGCACATACAAAGGAAACGTAATCTAAGTTTCTTGTAATAATATTGACAAATAATTTCAAATGATTAAAAATTATTCTTAAAAATATGTGTAGGAAACTTAAAGAAATAAGTTCGAGCTAATCAATTTGTCTTTAAGATACTTAGCTATAGTGAAAACTATAATGACAAACGACATTCAAACATTTTCTTCTTTTAAAAGTTTATGAAATATCGCTCATTGCTCGTAATGATATTAATATATCAAAAATGTTGTTAAGATTTTTTCTCTTTACTTTCATGAAAATATTGAGCTAAAACTTACTGAATTCTCTGCTGTGCACATGCCACTCTGGTTGATTTCTACCGGCACTTCATTACTCGACGCCATTTTGTTCCGCGTCACAGCAGACGACCACAGACAGGAACGTAACATGAAGGCACATGGCAAAATCTAAATATGATTCTGTCAACAAATATTTAAACAGTGATTATTGAAAATAATCGAATTTACTCGTTGATTTATTTTATAGATTTTATAATGATATTTAATTGAAACTTATGTTTCAGGTTAATTAATATTTTATTTAGATATAATTATCTTTGCTTATAAATAAGTAAAAGAATAACTAGCCTAATGTTAAGATTACGTATATATATTTATAAATTTATAGATATTTTTCAAAACAATCTTCATTAACCTTTATTTTTTATTCTTATTATAATTATATTAAAATTCTTGGAATAATATATATTAACCTATAAACATATATTCAATTAAAGAAATTAACTGAATGTTCAAGTATATATATATATATATATTTTAAAGATTAAAATTAGCATTATTTATTTTAATGAATATATATTACATTTTACATTTAAAAATAATAAAAATATTTGTGATGTATATTTTAGAAATTGTAATATATTTTATACATACTAATATATTTAAATTATAAATTCTTTATTCGTTTCTCATATTCGAATCATATCAATCTTTATATGACATAGAAATTATATAATGCTTCGCACAATACATCATATAATTATTATTTTAAAAAAATATCGATTTCAAAACATTGTTTTGTTTTAAAAACAAATATTTATACTTTTGATAATCCACATGATACATACACATTAAATTTAATAATAAAAATACACCAATTTTGTTGAGAATATTGAGAATACAAGATTACTTTTATCCAAATATTCTTAAAAGAAATGATGGAACGACCCAAAATCATGATGTTATGAACACATTGATACATCCCTGTCGTATGCGCAGTGCGGTCTTTCTATTATTTCAATTTTTATCTTAAATAGATATTCATTTATTTTTAAACCTTATTGAAAAATCTTAACTTATTAACATAATAATATAGCCATTAAAATTATTAATAATTTATCAATAAAATAATATTTTTAATTTCGTATCTTTGGTCAGTTGTTTTCAGAGAGTGCAAAGACATCATCCAATAGGAGTCGAGTGGCTAGCTGACAAGTTGCGTCGGGGTGGAAATGGGCAGGGAACAGGAGCTTGTACGCATTCGAGCCGAGAAGTGTTGGTTTCACGAAAGGGGTCAGGTTCCATGTCTACGTGATTTTTCCTGTGTTATTACTTTCAATAATATAATGTAAATTTCGATTTTAATGTCACACATCCCAGTGTCTTAAGATTATTTATATGGAGATCGTGGAGCGCTAGAAGATGCTGGTAAGGAAACAGGCGGGAGCAAAGTTGACGTAGAAACAAGTGCGCAAAGATTGTATAGTTGAGTTCTTTTTTCTGCCGTGCGTACCGAGAAAGTAAAATCCGTGCTTTTGTTATGTAGTTACAACGCTTTCGCAGGTCATTTACTTCGGACGAATGTCTCACCTAAAGTACCTTCGAGGTTACAACTATTACCTGATGTCTGAGAAATCGACAGGCTGTCACGAACGTAGTGGACTCCGTTTTGAAAACGTGGTTAAGATATCAAAGTATGAGTTTTATTTCAACGAAATATCTTCGTGCGAAAGTTCTTGTTTATCGTAGGACAATTTCGATTTAAAAATAATTTGTACCTGCGAGGCATGACCGCCTACATAAACAATAGCTCATCATACAAGACAGTTAATGTTTTTAAATCAATTTTGATACTTTTATTTTTCGGTTATCGTTAATAATAATAGAAATGTAATTTAAAACGAAATTAGATGTTAATGGTATATTTAGATGAAAAATTAATAATAATTATCTAAAATTTCATTGATATTATTTATTATTATTATAATTTTTTATTAAAGCTGTATAACAAAATATTAAAATTTTAGATATTTCTTATTATTTTATTATAGTTAGAGAATGAATGTATAATAAAATATTTATAAAAGTATGTCATGAAAAATTATACATAAAAAAAACTATAAATCTTAAATATAGATATATCTTCTGTTACAGGGAGACGATCCACCGTACCTATCAGTGGGTACGGAGGTTAGTGCTAAATACAAGGGTGCCTTCTGTGAAGCAAAAATTCGAAAAGTAGTAAGATCAGTAAAATGCAGAGTGACTTATAAACAAGGTTTGGGTACAGCAACAGTAGCTGATGATCAGATAAAAGGAACTTTAAGAGTAGGTGCAGCTGTTGAAGCTAAACATGGAGATAGAAAAGAATATGTGGAAGCTACTATTACTAAAATTCAAGACTGCAGTCAATATACTGTAGTTTTTGATGATGGAGATATTACAACATTAAGAAGAACTGCACTTTGTCTAAAAAGTGGACGACATTTTGCAGAAAGCGAAACTTTGGACCAACTTCCTTTGACACATCCAGAGCATTTTGGCAATCCAGTAATTGGAGGTAGAAGAGGACGGCGCTCTAGACAAGCACAGTGAGTACAGTGAAATAATTCAATATAATTTTGTAATATAATTTGAATTAATATTTATCAAAGAATTGTTGTTAAAGAGATGAAAGTAGTGATGATGAAGATAGCCCTCCACGAGGAACTCGTGATTCAGGTTCTAGTGGAACTGGAAAAGAAGGAATGGAAACAGAACCTGAAATTGGACGAGTTGTATGTGTGGAACTTGGGGACAAAAAAAAGAAAGATAATTGGTTTCCTGGATTGGTAGTTGCACCTACTGCTCAAGATACAGTGAGAATTAGAGTAAGAGATGACTATCTTGTGCGCTCATTTAAGGATGCACGATAGTAAGTTTAAATTGTGTTTATGTGTAAACAAGTTTTGTGGAAAATATGAATACATAAATATTATACATACATATGAAATTATTCATATATTATATTCATATATTTATGATAAGTTTAATAAAATAATATTAATATGTTAAATTTTTTTTTTTCATTAAAATATTTTTTATTTAGAACTACAGATATTTAATAATTTTTCTAAAATATAATATCAGATATATAAAATTTATTTAATTTATTTTTCATTAAAAATATATTTATTAAAAGTTAATTTTTACAATATTTATTTTTATAATATTACACTGTTTATTTAAATATTTCTTTTTATATTACTATGATATTTTTTGCATATTCAGTTATACAGTTCCGAAGAAAGAAGCCACTGAATTTACAAAAGAACTTGTCAACAAAGTTGAAAATAGCACATTGAAGGTTGCAGTAGAAAAGGCATTGCTATTTTTAGAAAAGAATGAATTACCTCCTCATTGGGATAGAGATTCTCTTTTTGGGCATTCTGTATCAAGTGGAAACAGTGATTCAGATGGAGAACTTGATTCTGATGTAAGATTTTTTTTTTCTAGTTATAATTTATTGTTTTCACATATTATATAAACTTTATTTATTTTGCAGAGTTCTGATGATGAACCACGTGAAGAAAAAGATCATTTTGTAGCACAATTATATAAATTTATGGATGATCGAGGAACACCTATTAACAATTGCCCAATGATTGGTTCTGAAGATATAGATTTATATAGATTATTTCGTGCCGTTTATAAATTAGGAGGTTACAATCGTGTAACAAATCAAAATCAATGGAAATTGATAACACGTCGCCTGAGTTTTACAATGCAAAATTCACCATCTACGCACAATTTGGTTAAACAGGCCTATAAAAAATTCTTACACTCTTTTGAAGATTTTTATAGAAAATTAGGTTGTACTATGGTAAATCATCCAAGAGGTACTATGCGTAAACAACGTCCTGGAAGAAGTTTGATTAGAGATAAGGACAGAAATACACCTGTACCTCCTCAAGTATCAGTTGCTAAAAATGAAAAAGAAGAAGAAGATAAAAAAATTATGGAAGAGGAAAAAAAGGAAAAGAAAGAAGCTAAGAAAGAATCGATAAAGGAAGAAGAAATTGTTAAAATAAAAAAGAAGGATGAATTTGAGGAAAGTGGTAGTGGACAAGAAAGTGATGTAAATATTGAGGGTGAAGCTGAATCGTCCTCCAGTGAAAAATCTCAAAAAATTTCAACATCATTATCATTACCAAATAGAGGTAAATCTAAAAATAAAGAAGACTCAAAGAAAAAAGTAATAGAAAAAAAGAAAAATGAATTTAAAAGACAAGAAAAAAAAGATGATAAAATAAAAGAAGAAGATGCTACTAAAACAAGATCAAAATCTAAGGACGATAATATAAAAGGTAAAACGCCTTCTGAAAATAGAGAAACACGAACTCCATCAAGAGAATCAGAAAGAAAAACTTTATCTAAACAAAGACGATTAATAGATGAAGATTTAAAAAGACGAGGAAGAAAACGAAAAGAATATGAAGTAGAAAAATCACGTACAGATGAACAGTTAACGGATTCAGCTCCTTGTTACAAAGGGCCTGTAGAATTAGGAGATAGATTGAAAGTTTATTATGGACCTACTCATGAATCTAAAGTTACTTATGAAGCAAAGATTATTGACATGGAGAAAGATGGTACAGAACCAATGTATTTAGTACATTATACTGGATGGAATACAAGATATGATGAATGGATTAAACCATCAAGAATAGCACAGAATTTTACACAAGCTCAAGGAAGAGTAAAACGAATTAAAGCTACTTCAAGACCTCAAACTCCTAGTACGAATTTATCAAATAATATAAATAAATCATCAAAAATGATTTCTAATGCTAATTCAAATACATCTCAAAATCGACGTCGAGCACAAAGTGTTGCACCTACATCAATTATTTCATCTTCAACAAAAGAAGTCAAAAGAGAAGATAAAGATAAAGAAATATCTCAACCAGTTAGATCTACAACTCCATTGTCTGTTATAAGTTCTAGCTCTAGAACTAAAAGTCCAGCAACACCAGCGAATAATCGTCAGACACGAACAAGAAATAATGATATATCCAATATAGAACATCGAAGACGAACTAGAAGAACTTCTGGACATGCAGATATAGTTCCATCGGAAACTGAAGAAAGTGAAACATATGATTCAGATACTACAGAATCTGAACAAATAAGAACTAAATCTAAGACTACGGAGGAAAGAAAACGTAGAGAAGCAAGATATAGAGTAGAAGATAGAATAAAACCTGAGGAAACTAGCGAGGGTGAAGAAGATAAAGATAATTTGGAAGAACCGCGTAGAGGTAGACGTTTAAGAAGAACAATTAGTAAATCGCAAGGTATAAAATCTGAACCAGATAGTGACGAAGAACAACCAAAAGGTCGAGATTTTGATTTAAATCAAATACGATCTGAATTAAAAGGTTTTGATAAAGCAGTGAAATTAGAACTTGTTAGAGTTGAACCAGATCCAGAAGATGAAATAAAAATAGAAGAAAAAGAGAATGTTGTTTTAGTTTCACCAAAATCGGAAAAAAATTTAGAATCATCAAAATTAGAAACAATGTCTGAATCTAAAATAATAGATAATACAGAAGATATATATGAATTTAAAGAACCAGAACCATTTGAATTTGAAGTACGAAATAAACGAGATACGAGTGGAGAAAAAGATAAAATAAAAAAGAGAGTATTTGAGGATGAGCCAAAAAGTCCTAAGAAAAAACAAAAAATAGTATCACCAGTTATAAAAGAAGCTAAATCAGAAATAGATATTGATTCACGAAAAAAAGTGAAAAAATTGTTTAGTAAAAGAGTTGATGATATTACAGATTTAACTTCTCATAAATTACAATCCACATCATTAACAACATGTGAAGAAGCATTTGATAAACTTTGTGAGTCACCACCATTTAATCAAGTAAAATCTATACCTATCATTGAGGAAACAAATAAAATAAGTAATGGTATAGATCTTTTATTTAGTGATTTACCTGGAGATGATGATGCTACCCATGATGATTCAGAAGATCGTTTAATAATATCAGAAGCAGAAGTTTCAGAAGCAGAACAAGAAAACTTATTTACATATCAACAAGAAATGTTCTCTTCTAATGATGCAAATGATTCAATAGAATTAAATAAAGAAGATTCAAATTTACAAATTGAATCAATAAGAGAAGATACAACATTAGCAATTTCAAATAAATCTGATATTCTTGTTGAACCAAAGGAAATGATTAAATCTCCATTACATACACAATCTCCAGAATTAAAATCATTGGAATCAAAATTATTAGATATAACACCTGTTTCATCTCCAATTGTAACAATTCCAGCACCAATTAGTGCAAGATTACCAGCTACATCTACAATAGAAGAAAAACTTTCAGCTGCAATGGCTTTTCGTAATAAAACTAAAGATATCAAAAAAGAAGAAGAAATTACCGAAGTTGTATGGAAATCTTCAAAAGAAATTTGTAAAAAGTTAGATATTGCAATTATACAAAAAAATAAAGAAGATCAACATGGATCTAAAATTGAAAGTGAAAATAAAAAACAAGAAGATGAAGATATTATAATTAATAATGAAAATCAATGTAAAGAAATAATGTGTGTGGTAATTAAACAAGAAGAGGAGGAACTTCAACAATTTAAACTAAAAAAAGAAATAGAAATAAAAAAATTTGTTGAAACTAAAATAGAACATAAAAAAATACAAGAAGAAGAAGAATGGAAATGTATAGAAAATGATAAATCTAAAAAAATAGAAGATGAATTTAAAGAGCATGATTTTAACAAAGAAAAAGAAAAAGAAAAGCATAAAAAAATAATTAGTCAAGATGTGGTAGATTCTGCAGATAGTAGTGATTCTGAACAGAGACTAATAATTGATAATGAGGAATCACAAGATGTAAAAACTTCATCAAATTTTGATATTAAATTAAGAGCAGAATTAGATAGACTTCAAGATACACAAGAAAGATATTCACAATTACAAACACAAAAACCTATGCAATCATTGAAACACCAACAACAAGAATGTGAATTTAAAAGTGAAATTAAAGAAATATCTATTACAAAAACAGATGAAGAAGGAGAGACAATTAATTCTTTGCTTTGTGAAGAAGAAATACCAGGTTCACCAGCACCTATTACTGAAAATATAGAACAAATAAATGCTGGTCCATCTTGTTCACCTCCAAAAGTTGAAACTACAGAAAGTAATATAGTACTAATGGAAATGCCATTTGCAAGTGCACCTACATCTGGTCAAAGTACAACCAGCAGTACTGTTGCTACTCTTAGTATGGCATTGCCAAAAACTGTAGAAACATCTGTTCCAGTTTCTTTATCTATACAACAAAATCCTACTCTTGGTGTGAGGCAACAATCTCATCATCAACATTTACCTGCACTAATGTCTGCACAGAGAAGAGAAAGCAATGAAGCAGCACCTGTAATGGATAATACTCCTCCAACTACACCTGATTCAAGTATTTCCAATATTTCTGGATCTCCAAGAGAAGAAAGAATAGGTGGTTCATCACCAACTTCGGAGGATAATATGAAACATAATCGTGATAGTTCTGAAGCAGATAATGATAGCGGTGGTAAAGGTCCAGGATTTAGTGAAGATGATACATTGCCAAATGTTGAAGGAAATTCTGCAGATAGGATATTAAAACCACCAGCAAAACGTTCTATTGAAGAAACACAATCTCCTAAAAAACGTAAAAGAAATAGAAAACATTCAGAATGTGATAAAAACACTACTAAAAAAACAGGAAGACATAGTAATAGACATGGTAGACATGGTGGTGGAAGTGATAGCGATGATACGAGTGAAGGTTCTAATTTATGCGGAGTTAATTCAACTTCAACAAATCATACGAATATAAGTAGTGTTCCCGATCTAAGTAATTATTCATCGAGATCACCTCGACCTACAAAATATAATTTTTATGTGGAATTAGGTAAAAAATTAAATAGTTTCTATCTTAATTTTATTCCATTAACTATAAAAAAATTTATTAATTTTTTTTTTCATATTATAGATCCTGAATTGGATGGTAGTCAAAGGATAGCTGTATTGCAGCAAAAATTAGCTGAATTACGTAAAACATATAATGCTGTGAAAGTTGAACTTGCCGCTATTGAAAGACGCAGAAAAAAGTTAAGAAGGAGAGAACGAGAAGGTAAAAATTTTATATATATAATTTTTTAAATTATTAGTCTTTTTTAAAATAAAATATATAAAAATTTTTATATAAAATTTCTTTTATACATAAAAAATGTATTTAATTTGGTTCTAGCCATAAAGGCAGCTAAAGCAGAAATGCAACAGGCTTGTTCGTGATGAGCTGCCTTCAAATATCCTAATTTATTTAATCTGCGTTAAAGAAACTTTTATACAACATATAAATAATAGAATAGAATCACTATATGGACATCCTGCAATTACAGCAGATTTCATGACAATTTTTATCTACCTAATATTATTTAGGTAATTTTTTCTCTATTAATATAAATTGTAGATATAGATATAAGATTTAGTAAAGAAAGAACACTTACCAGAATGAAAAAATATATTCATATGTGCTTTGTGTTGTACATTGTTTTGTCAAGATCATAATGTGACAGTTAAAAATTTTTATCCTTTAATTTGTCATTTCACCTGCTCAGATGCAAAGTACAAATTATCGAACTTGATGATCATTTCATCGTTCATTCTTGTTTTCTAAGAAAAGGCTGAGAAAAATGTTACCGATAGTGTGTTATTGTAAAGACATCTTGGGAACAAATAATTGTCATAAGCCGTCTGTCATTTTTGTTTCGAATATAGTTTTTAGCACCATTGGCAGTTGAGCTGTTTTCAAGACGATAAAAAGATGTCAACAACCATCGCATTCTAGGATAGAAAATTTTGTATATATTAGAATATAGTAATGTTATAGTGATTCACAATATATATATAATTAGAATTTTAGCACTCTTATGATCGAAATTTTTTATTTAAAGAATAAAATGTTGCAATTTAATATAATTTTTAAAGTAAAAAAAAATGATCATATTCAAAGCAATGTACGTAAACAATTTATGAATGGATGATTGTACATTGATATGCATGTGAAATATAGCACAATTTTAATTTCTAAAAGAAATTACTTTAATTTATGTAAATAATTTACACAAATAAAATATCATATTATAGTTATTCTCAAATATAAAATATTAAGATTTATTGTAATTAATATTCGTATTTCAAATTAAATTTCTTGACAAAAGGCATAAAATTGGATTTTTATGCAATTGTCATGAATGCAGCTCAACAACATTTATCAATTTACAGCCTTTTTGCATTATATTCGAAAAATTGCTGCCATTGTGCTTTAATCATTAAATAGGTATTAGACGTTCATCGTCATATATATCGTAATTGGTCAAAGATGCATTTATATTTCTATTTGAGCGTTAAAGTACCTCAGGTACTAAATTAAAAGAAAATGAAAAATTAAAGTTAAGAAACAAGTTGCAGAAAACAAAATCAAATAATTCCCCTGAGTGGAATTAAATTTGTACGAAGACATGTTGGCTGAGAAAAGAAAAAATGAAATTTTATATAGATATATATATATTATATATTTTTTATAAAAAAATCAGTCGCGGACATGCTTTATGATATCAGACAACATGATCATACATTGGGGGAAAAATGAAAGAAAATTAGGAGTTGGGCTCCATAAATCTTTGTACATATTTTACATGGTGTGTGTTAAAGACACTCATAAGTCAGGTTTTAGTAGTTTATCGCACACAGGTATAGCTACGTATATTATTGTATAATGGTTTCAGAAATCTTGCAGTAGCACATGCTAAATATTTGTTTTAAGAAGTCAAGATGATGTGTATCGACACTCAATCAAATAATAAACAGAATGTATTTTAACTTCGCGTTAAAAAGAAAAAAAACAGAGAATGTCTTATTTATATTTCACTGTTTATTATTAGATGATCTCATCAGAAATATATAAAAAATTTTATTTTCAAGTTTTCATTATTCAAAATAACAATAAAAGATTTAAATATAAAAGTATTTTAATATATTGTATAACTCAATTTAATAAACTACAAAATAATTAACAGCAAGATTGCAAACAATAATATTCAAACATTAATATTAATGATATTTTTTCTTTTTGATTATTGTTATAAATAAATTTGTTATATAAGATATTACTTAAATATTATATATATTTTAACATCATTAATTAAACTTCATAATTTAAACTAGATATATGAAGTATACATTTTTGTCAAAATAATACCATTTTTAGATATAATATTTGAAATATAATATTATTTAAATGGATCTCTATTTATTAATTTAAAAAAATAACAAATGAATTATCCTATATAAATCGTGAATACATGTGTCTACTATTTCATTATGATCCATCATTATCTTTATTATTTGTACTTTACATATTTAGGCAATAATTTTTGTAAAAAAATATTATATAGATATTGGATATTGATTTCAGGATATTGATTAAATATATAAATAAACTATTATGTACATATATTGATCACAGATACATAGCTTTATATTGTCTTTTCTTATGTAATAGTGATAACATATTGAGTAAAACAAATAATATTAAAATATTTAAGAACATATAACAAATGACGAATTATTTGAGTGACGAACGCATCCTTATCTTCTAAAAACAAATTTTCTCTTTGTAAATCATGAATTACATGTGAAATAATACATATAGTAAGCACAATGTAGATTGTGTCGCCAACCAATAATATTGTTCTACGTAACATTTAATTGTGTTAGCGAATATTGTTAAGAAATAAATCCTATCTTAACAAATTATAGTAATATCATTTATCCTTGTATTATTTTTAAAATGATTTTTGGTTTTTTAAAATATAAAATACTGTAATTAATTAAAATTTTTATTTTGAAAATTATTTTGAAAATTATTATAAATTATTCATTATATTGCAACTTAGAAGTAAACATTCAAATTTTGTTAAACTCTGCATAATAATATATATTAGTATAATGTAATTATGCAAATATTCTTATTATTATAGTTTTATACATATATTTTATATATAAAACTATTAATATTTAATAACAAATGAAACATGATTACTTTATGTATAATATTGACAATTTTGTGTATCTAATATATAATGCTAGTAAACATCTATCAATAAAATGATTTCTTATTTTTTAATTAATTTTTAATTATATATAATGTGACATTATTTAATATTTTAATAAATTTGACATAGCTATCTATCTTTGTACCAGCAGTATAAATTTGTTAAAGAAGCAATATACTATCTGACATTATTAAAAAATGATTACAAATTTGTTATATATATATATATATATATATATAATAAAAACTATACAAAATACATAACATAAAATATTAATTGAAAAATTTGAACATTAATATTCAAATAAGCTAAAGATATTTATATATATATATACCTAATTTTAATTTTATTCATTATAATAAAAAAAAAATTTTAATTTTTTGAAAAAGTGATGAAATATAAAGAAATAATTATTATATATATTTCATAATATTAATAAAAGTATTAATAAAAAATTATAATTTGTGTAAAAAATAAAAAGTTTATACAATAAATGAATAATTTTAAGAAAAAATTTTGTATAAAATCATTAAAGACAAGTAAATTAAGTAAATAATTTTATGGATTGCTGAATGAATTGATTAATTGTATATACCTTTTTCTTTAACAATATTATGTTCCTAGTAATAAATTATTCAAATAACAATACAAATAAGATACAGAAAATGTTTAATAATATTGAGCGTAAAGATATGCTTTTAATTCTATATGTCAACATGGAGGTGAACTAGATGTTGGCGCAGTATCAACAGTTTGTGTTGAAGTTGATGCAACTGTTGATGATTTTGTTAACCTTCGTTTAGCTAATAAAAATTGTCCCATTAATTCATGATGAGCTTCTAGTCGTTCGATACAATGTAGACAAGCTGTTTTAGGTAATGGGTCATTCATGTTTACCTATATGACAAAAATATAAAAATTATATATTTATTTCTAAATTTTTAAATTAAATTTATTTATTAATATATTATATAATATTATTATTATATACTAATATTATTTATATATTTGCACATATATATTTTAAAAAATTAGAAATTTTCTTTATATATAAAAGTTCTTAAAATATATAATAAACCAGATATATATATGTATAATATGTATAAATAAATAAATAATATAATAAATAACTCAAATTAACTTCTGATAAATTAATATAACTATAATAATTATATTTAAAAAAACTTAATAAATTTATAATAAAATGAACTTTTTTTATTATGATGTGCAGTTTTTAATCTTTAAATTATTATATTTGATTCAATATTGTCAAATATGGTTAAAAATTTTATATAAAAAAAATTAAAAATATAACTTAAACAAGCTGAAATCTTATTCAGCCATATATAAAATGTTATACAAGATATAAAAATTTTATTAACAATATTATTAACAATATATAAATATTGATAAAAATGATTTAAAAAAATATAAAAGTACATAATTATTTTACCGTAATTGGGAGATAAGCATTTATTTTTTCAGCAAGTTTCATTCTTTCACCCTCTTCACCGTATATATGGATCACGAAACGGTTCATTTTGCTGCAAAGTCTACATATAAAACCCGTGATCACAGCTTTATCTGTGCTACCCATTTCAATTATTTACTAAAATTTATTTCTTTATATATGATACTTATCGACACCCTATAACCCGACACAAGTCAATAACTTCACACAAAAATTACTATTCTATAAATCGCACAAGATGTTATGCTTCTTTCGAGATTGTTTATCATAGTTCTGAATAACTGGCGCTACAAGCACTGTATTTCTACTATACCATATCAAAATTTTATATAGAAAATTGCTTACTCTTCCTTGATATTATAAATTGAATATATAACCATAGTTATTTTAAATTAAATAATATTATATAATAAATATAAAAAATTGAAAATGAATTGTTATAATATATTTAAAGTTTATTAATATTTTAATAATCAAAGATTATGAAGAAAGCTTTAAAGGTTATAAATAAATTTAAAAGAATTGATAAATTAAAATTATTTTAAATTAAATTTCTAACATTGATTATTTTTTAATAAAGTCATTAATATTTGATTATTGTAAAAATAATATATTTATTTTATATAATAAAAATAATTTCATTTATTATTATTTTTTTTATTCTATTTAAACAATTTAAAGTTATTTGATAATTTTATTTGAAAACTTTTGATAACATTTATTTTTTTTGCTAATATATTGAAGATATTATTTGTTATTTAATATCATTTTATTAATTAATAATTTACTAATTGTATATTATCAATAGAAGATCATATTACTAATTATCAATAAATAGCATATTAATAATTATAATTTTTTGAAAGATTTATATATTTAGTAATATATATATAGTATATTATAATTTTTATTAATATTATAAATTATAAATAAATTATATATTTTAAATAATCAAATCTATAATTAAATAATTAAACAAATATTTAAGTTAAAAAAATAAAATCTAATTAATATTTAATTTTATCGCTTATGTACATAAAAAAAATAAATTTTTGATTTTTATATTATTAAAAAGTAGTTTAGTTTAAAGTACTGATACAATAATTTATATATCATATTACTTCAATAAAATATGGCGACGATCAGCTGTCTTCTGTCATAATGACATTCATATTGATAAGCATAAGATTAAATTTTTTAAAAATTATTTATATAAGATATATTTGTAAACTACAATAATAATAAAGTGAAATAGTTTTATGTTATTATATTACTTTTTTGTAAATACAAAAGATTTACAAAAAATAGAAAGCTATTTATTGCTGCTCATCTGAAGTAAGCGGCAAGTGAACGCAGCTGCGTAAAAAAGCAATATGGTGACTAACGAATTAATCAAGTGTTGAGGATAATCAAGAATACAAATGTTTAATAATATTACCAACTTTTGCAATGGATGGTGGTGAAGTAGAGTGATGAACTTAACGTGATTAAAAGCCTTTCAGAGGCTAAAGGGAAGAAAACCATGTGCGATGTATGTGTTGACTTTCATGATCTTCTGCTCTCCTGTAAGCAAAAATGCACAATATTTTCACATTAACCTATTGTACTGTCGAACATGTTATAAATTTTTGTTTTATATCATCATCTAATATTTTAATATAAATAATTTAGAAAAAGAATTACTGTAAAAATTATTTTTATAATTACATTTAACTTTATAAAATTTCGTTTATAATATTATAATATATATATAACCTCATCGTTTATATATGATTTTAAAGTCTAATGTACGAATATATTTCATATATTAAATATATAAAATAATAAAATATTTAAATAAGTTATATTTTACAAAAATCATAATTATTATTAAAATTAGCATTAAATATTTGATATAAAAAAAAATAATAATAGTAATATAAAAATGTTTTCTTAGATTGATTTTGCTTATAAAATTTTATTTATTAAATTTTTATATTGTTTATTTTAACTTATAATTTATATTTAGATGATGAAAGATCATCAAAGGAACAAGATGGATTGGCATCACTTTGTATTTCGGATGTGGATACAACATTACATTATGTTAATCAATGGGTTCAAAGGTCTGATTTCATTTTTGTTTTTTATGTAAATTATATAAACTTTTATATAAACTATATATATATTAAATTTTTAATATAATTGTATTATTTCTATTTTAAAAATTTCTTTTCATTTATTTTTATAGGCAATGCATGTGTTGTTATCGAGAAATAAAAAATTTTGATCGATTTATAAGACTAACACAAAGTGTTGTATTATGTACATTACAACAATTACAAATTATACAACAAAATGGTCAACAAACAAAAGTATTATCCAAAGATGAAAAAGAAGAAGAAAAAATAGATGAAAATAAAATAGAAAATTCTGATTTTGCACAAATAGAAACGCAAACAAAACAAAACTGGTCTCAACAAGATAGAGAAAAATTGTTCCATCTTCTTTCAAAAATATTTTTATTAAATTTTCCTCTGTATATTGCAATGAAACATAGTGGTGCAATTAATCCATTAGCTCCAGTAAAAGTAATAATATATTATAAATAAAGTTAAATAAATTTGTTTAAATTTATAAATTTGTTAAATATATTATATATTTATACATTACTTTTTCATTATTTTGAAGGATGAAGGAGGATATTGTGAACCTCATGACCCAGAAGTGCCAGCTCCTTTAATTAGAGCAGTTTCTATATTTTGTCATCAAGGTGGTTTCAATTTAATGTCTGCTTGTTTTGATATGGAAAATACATTACCTGTTAGTCTTGCTCATTCAATGGTTGCAGTGATTTGTAATTTAAAACTTTGGTTGAATTATGGTAGTGTTATTCAGCTCTTTATACCATTACGCAGTCGTGTTATGAAATATATGTGTCGCTTAGCAGATAAAGAATTACGCACACCAGCAGTTAGAACAATGGCAGGTAAATTTTGAAATAAATAAAATTAAAACAATTTAATATATATTAATTTTCAATTGTGAATTAATAGTTTTTTACTCTTAGATTTCATGTGGAGTGCAGTAAAAGATCCTATTGATGCTGTTTTACCAAGTTTTGATCGTGATGGATTGGATTTAGCATTTAAATATTTTACTAGTACAACTTTAACAATGAGATTAGCAGGAATAGCTCAGATAAATGCTCATATCACTGCATTCAATGAACTTTGCAATAGTGAAACTGTCGCTGAAGTGGAACAAGTGGGCCATGCATTGGCAGCTTGGTTAACAGAAAATAATATAATAGCTCATATATTTGGACCAAATTTGCATGTAGAGGTTATTAAACAAAGTCATATTGTACTAAGTTTCTTAGCTATGGAAGGTAGAATCACATGTTCAGATATGGATACTATGTGGCAAGCTGCACAATTGAAACACTGCGGTCGTCCAGTATATGATTTATTGGCACCCTTAGTAAAACATTTAGCTCCAACTCCAGTTTTACATTTATACTCTTTGTTAGGAAAATTGGAGCCAAAAGATCATACAGAACAAAGTTTATTTCTGGCATCTGCTTTGATAAAATTTATTTGGACAGCAGGTGGTTCAGGTTATCCAAGAGGTTTATCTATAAAAAACAGAGAGATTTTAAGAGGTAATAATGGTATTGGTGGTAGTAGTACTAGTGATCCTAGTGGAATAGATGGAAGCAGTCCAGATGAGGATGAAGAAGAACCTAGTCCTGCACCATCAGAAGGACCATCACCACGAAAACAAGCAAGAGGTGATAGTAGTGATGGGGAAGGTATGCTACATGTATAATTGAAATTTTTATCTTTAAATTATATGACTTATAACATAAATATTAACAGGTCCATTTAAAACAAAAAGTATGGGCACAACAATTGTACAAACAAGTTCAAATGAAGGAGAAGATCCTACAATAGAAAAATCTGAATGTTTTGCTGAATCAATAAAAGATTCTACATGTAATATACAAGATGACATAAAAGAAAAACAGAGTGGATCAGATGCAGAAGCAGATACAGAAAAATCCAATACAGAGGAAACAGTTGCGATTGAAAAAAGAAAGAAAAAAGTATTAAGAAAACGGAAAAAACCTCAAAAACGTTCATTAGTTACTGTAGATAAAACATTAGAAGGTATCGTTAATGAAGAAAATAACATAAAGACTAAAGATTTAATGTTAGATATGAAATATAGGCCAGAAGATGTTTTAAACAGTACTTTAGATACTGGTGGATTAGTTTCTATTGATGATCCAAAAAATGTTGATGCATTAGATCGTGTAAAACAACAAGCAATGGCTTTAGATCCAAGTGATCAACAAGTTCCAACAACAGCAACACTTTTAAGAAGAGCTAATAAAAATAAATATATGTCATTAGTAGCACATAATGTAGATCGAGCTCCTGATTCTGCAGATACTTCGCACGATGAAGATGATAGTGATGTAGCTGGTGTTCTTGCAGCAGCAGATGGACCTGGTGCTGTTATATCAGAACTTGCCGGTTTAGTACACGCGACTGGACCTACATTTTTACCTTCAGGATTAGACGAAATGCTTTCAGATGAAGAAGGATCCTATAGTAGTAGAATATCTAATAAAAGTGAAAAAAATATGGCAGATTTTGATGGAGAGGAAAGTGGTTGCGAGGAAGAATTAGCTCAATTAGCTGCGCGTCATTTAACAGCTATACAAATGCAAGCTTATCATCCTCATCATTCTCATCCAACAATGACGATCAGGCGCTCTGTTTGTCGTCCTCCACAAGTAAGAAGTATTCGCCAAACAGTAACACGTGTTAGTTCTCAGTTCAACTTGGATACTGTATGTAAAGCTGGAAATACGTTATTATGGGATCTTCTGCAAGATGATAAAATTGGTCAATTAGGAGAAGGTTTAGCTTTGGAAGCTGAAAAAGCTTTGTGTAATCTTCTTTGTTTCAATGTTGATCGATTGATACCTATGAAATTTATAGAAGGTTGTTTAGAAAATCTTGCAACTAATCGTTCTGTAGTTGTATCTTTAAGATTATTACCTAAGTTACTTGCCAGTTTTCAACAATTTGGTGCAATGGATGCACATACAATAACAACATGGGCTGATCGTGAACGTGGAATGATGAAACACTTCTTTAATAATCTGAAAACGTATACTAGTATAGGGCCAAAAAATAATTTATATTCTCATCAAACGGAAATACAAGTTAGGTTACAATTTTTATCTTCTATTTTTTCACCTTTAGGTTCACCTGATTGTTTTCGTCTAAGTCTCGAACAGGTGGACATATTATGGCAATGTTTGTCACAAGATTCTACATGTGCAGATGAATTATTTAGTTGGTTGCTTAGTCAAGCAAAATCAACAGAACAACATGCACTTGGAATGGATACACTTAAACATTTATGTATGCGTAAATTACCAAGCTTACCACCTGAAACTATTAGTATGACAGGTCTCAGTCTTTTTCAACAATTGTGTAATTTAGCTCGTTTAGCTGCTGCACATTTGGACAGACCTTTAAGAGATGTGGATTCAGTTGGTATGGATTTTTTGTGGAGAATTGCATTAAAAGCAAAAAGTACAGATGTCAGTATGGCAGCTATACAATACTTAAATGGATATTACATGTCTAGACAATTAACTCAAGAAGCAGAATTTGTTTCACAATGTATGACTCATCTTGCTGCAGCTAGTACTGATTTGGAAATAAATGAAGAAGCTAGTTTACGTTGTATACAAAGAGCTTTGTTACTATTAAGAACACATTTAGAAGCATTCCGAAAACGGTATGCATATCATTTGCGACGTTGGATACTAGAAGGTAGAGGTGCCGGTAGTCATGTAGCTATGAATACTTCAGAAAAAGGCCAACAGTTAAGAATATTTGTACAGCCTGCAGGAATTCCTGAAAAAACAAGTTTCACTCTTCTTAGTACCGATTATGTAGCTGATTTAAGAGCTGAAGTTGCTAAATGGTGGGATGATACGCAAAATAATCAAGAAAAATCATCATCCAATACAAATGCTGGTCAAAATAATAGTTCAGTACTAGGTTCTTTACTTACTGATGGACCAATTAGGATGATTACACAAGGTCAAGAATTAACTATTGATTTTGATGAAAAAACATTGCAAGAAATGGGATTTAAAGATGGTCAATTAGTGTTTATTTCTCCCGGCGCTGGTCGAGGTAATGGTACGGGTAGATGTAATAAACGAGATGTGGATTCACCATCTCTTTTGCCACCACCTCCTCGAGAATCTTTACCGACTTTATTGTTATTACGTCCACAATATTTTGAACAATTATTTACGTTAATGAGAACTTTAAGTGCTATGAAAACAATTGTCAAAGGAGGACAGGAAATTCCTCATACAAAAGCCCAAGTACTTTCAAGAAGAGTTTGGGATACATTAACTTTACTACCAACTAGTCCAACTTTACTAAGAGGATTTCAAAAATTAGGAGAAACAACCTTGCTAGAATTATTAGATCCTGCTAGTCCTCAAAAACTAATGTATTCTTTATATATAGTAGAATCATTAAGTAGACGTAATACAACGAATCAATCTTCTGTTGTGAATTGTACATCTACTGCATCTGGTAACGAAGGTGACGTCGATACAGATGATAATCATGAAGACAAAGAAAAAGATATTACTTGGTCCACATTGTTTGTTCAACATGGAGGTTTACGTCATTTATTTGATATTTTTATGTCTGGTTGCTTGGAACAAGGTGATGGCAGTGAATGGCAGCAGGACTGTCTCGCTAGTTTATTAAAACAACTCTGTTATTTGGGTGTTGTTAAAGAAGAAAAAAAACGAAGTAAAGCAGATAAATTACTTGTACCTAAATTGAGCGAAGTGATGCTTTCAATGATGAATGTTGAAGCTGTTATGTCTCGAATAACAAGTATATTAAATGAAGCATCTTTACCAAGAGATCCAAATCATTACAAAACAGGACTTTTTGGAAGATCACAAGTTATACATTATACTATGGCTTTATTGGTTTGTTGGGTACACAGTAATGAAACAGTTAAGCAATATCTTTTTTCATCTTCAGAACCATTTGGAAAAACTTGGTTAAGAAGATTAGTGTTGGAAGATCCTGAACCAGCAGTGAGAAGAGAAGTTTGCACAGCTTTATACAAATTATGTTTGGGAACCACAGGATTTGAAGATGAAAATTCTACTAATCCCAGTTTGATTGTACCAATGTTAAATACTTTATTAGAACACCTTGTAATTGCTGAAGCAATGCAACCTTCTCATCGAAAACCAGATTTACCATTACATTTACATCCAGTACTTGATGATGGAAAAGAACCATATGGACCTGCTTGTAGAGATTATTTTTGGCTTGTTTGTCGATTAGTTGATTCTCTTCCAGAAGAAGCTATTAAAGAAAGTTCAGATGATTCTAATTTAACAATAGATCTTGAAGCTTTAGCAATAAGAGTAATTGATTCACTTTTAAATAGAGATCATCTTGAAACACGACACAATACAGTGGAAGATGATGGTTTAGTTGGATTATTAAACCTTACTTGCAACATTATGACACATAATCCACCTTGTAAACAAGGAAAAATTGGACAAAATTTATTACATGAAGTATTCGATTTTTTATTTGCATTGCCTAATCCTCGATCAAAACATGTACCAAAATGTAAAAGTCAAGTTTCCAGATCAGCAGCTTTTGATCTTTTAGTCGAACTTGTAAAATCTGCTCCAGATAATTATAGAATTCTTCATGAAAAATTATTAATTCAACATAAACCTGGTCCTCATTCTCCATATCCATGGGATTATTGGCCACATGAAGATGGACGTTCTGATTGTGGATATGTTGGTTTAACTAATTTAGGTGCTACTTGTTATATGGCTAGTTGTATGCAGCATTTGTATATGATGCCACAAGCACGTGTTTCTATATTAGGAGCTGATTGTAATAGAGCAAATAAACACCAACTTACATTAAGAGAATTACAAAGAATGTTTGCTTATCTTCTAGAGTCCGAAAGAAAAGCATATAATCCTCGAAGTTTTTGCCGAGTGTATACTATGAATCATGAACCTCTTAATACTGGAGAACAAAAAGATATGGCGGAATTTTTTATAGATCTTGTATCAAAATTAGAAGAAATGACATCAGATTTAAAAAATTTAGTAAAAACATTATTTTGTGGTGTAATATCTAATAATGTTGTATCATTAGATTGTGAACATGTAAGTAGAACACTAGAAGAATTTTATACTGTACGTTGCCAAGTCGCTGATATGAGAAATCTTTATGAAAGTTTAGATGAAGTTACAGTTAAAGATACTTTAGAGGGTGATAATATGTATACATGTTCACAATGTGGTAAAAAAGCAAGAGCAGAAAAAAGAGCATGTTTTAAAAAATTACCACATATATTGTGTTTTAATACAATGAGATACACATTTAATATGGGAACTATGTCAAAGGAAAAAGTAAATACACATTTTAGTTTTCCATTAAGATTAGATATGTCTGGATATGTTGAGAAAAAACTTATACCACAACATTATCAAGAAGAAAAGAAAGCTTTTGAAAAAAGAAAATCAGAAAGTGATTGTCAATCAGAATTAAACGATGATGATAGTATAGAAATGGAACATTATCAGTATGATTTAATAGGTGTAACAGTTCATACTGGCACAGCTGATGGTGGACATTATTACAGTTTTATTAGAGATCGTACATCTCCTAATAAAGATAAATGGTTTTTATTTAATGATGCAGAAGTTAAACCATTTGATCCAAATCAAATAGCAGCAGAATGTTTTGGTGGAGAAATGACAAGTAAAACCTATGATTCTGTTACAGATAAATTTATGGATTTTAGTTTTGAAAAAACAAACTCAGCATACATGCTATTTTATGAATGGTGTACTGATCCTGGAGATCAAGCAAAAGAAGAAGAAGCTACTGTTTCAAGTCCAAATGGACGACAATCTTCTTCATTGATTCATAAAAATACTAATAAATTACCACCACTAGAACTAAATAAAGAACTTGAAGATTGGATATGGCAAGATAATATGCATTTTTTACAAGATAAAAATATATTTGAACATACATACTTTACATTTATGTGGCAAATATGTGGATATATACCACAAACATTATTCTCTATACAATCTGATATAACAGAAATGTCAGCAGACCTTTCAACATCGTTTTTTATGGAGACTTTTATTCATGCCAAGGAAAAACCAACAATGGTGCAATGGGTAGAATTATTAACAAAACAATTTAATGGTTCAGCTGGTGCATGTGCTAGATTTCTTGAAAAAATGGCTGGAGATTCGTGGTGGCCAATTCAAATTCTAGTCAAATGCCCTAATCAAATGGTAAGACAAATGTTCCAAAGGTTATGTATTCATGTGATACAACGTTTGCGCGCTACTCAAGCACCTTTATATCTTCTTTGTGATGAAGAAAATGACGTAAATACCGTTGGCACACGATCATGCGTGACAAGATTTGTAAGAATGCTTTTGTCTCTTATGGAACATGCGAAACAACATTTGAAACACCTTACTGAATATTTCAGTTTTTTATATGAATTTAGTAAAATGGGTGAAGAAGAAACATTATTTCTAATAAGAGTACAAGCTATATCAACTATGATAAATTTTTATCTTGGACACAAAACACACGAATTTGTTGATGCAGTTAGTGAAGAAGAAGAGGAAGAAGAAGTTGTTGCTATGCCAACAGAAAAATTGAGACCTGCTTCTTTAGACAAGATGATTACCTTAATAGCAACTTTAGTTGAACGTAGTAGAGGATCTGATCATAGGTAAAGTTTAATAGTTTGTTAATTTTACTTAATATAAGAACTGCATTATATTACATATTATATTTTTATATTTTAGATTATCATTGTCTCCAATAGATCTTAGTGCTGTAGCAGGAGGTAAAGGGTTTCCCTTTTTATACCAGCAAACACGAGATGTCATTAATCTTAATCAAACACGAAACTTGATACAATCTTTATGTCGTTGGAATGATAGATTAGCAATACATATTATAACAATGATATTTCAAGCTATAACAAAACATACAGATGTTTGCCAACCATTTTTCAAATTATTGACATTGTTAACAGAAAGCTCAGGATTAAGTGGATTGCCATGTATGACTCAATTAATTTTAGGCAGAGTTTGGGAAGCAGCTAGAGTTGCTCCACATGGAGCATTAGAATGGCTAGCTTTAGCCGTTACAAGAAGTAAACTTGCACATGCTTGGGTATTACAAGGATTAGATACATGGTTACAACATTTTTTATTGGAACATTCAAATCAAAGAGTTCGTTCTGCAGCTGCTTTTCTTCTTGTATCATTGGTTCCATCTACTCATTTCAGACAAGGTTATCGCAGTGCTCATAGATTAGGTTTAGGATGCAATACATCTAGAGAATTACAATTATCTCCAGAAGCTACTTTAATTTTGCATAAAATATATACTGCACTTTTACGATTATTGCAACCTGCAAGACATTATATTGATATACAAACTCATGGTACAATGAAACTCACTGCCTATTTTGCATTACTTACATATTGTGTTATTTCTAAAACAGAGAAATTAATGGTAAGTATTTCATATAATATTAAATTTTAATCAGTATTATTATATAATTTTTATTTTCAGTTTGGACAATATCTAAACGATTTATGGACACTTTTTCATCCAAAACTTTCTGAACCTAGCATTCCAGTGCATCATAATAAACAAGCTGTATTATTATTTTGGTATCATGTTTGTTCTGATTGTCCGGAAAATGTTGCTCTTATACTTCATAATCCTCATATAACTAAAAACATTGCATTTAACTATATACTGTATGCATTATTTTATTTAATTTAAAGTTACTATTGCAGAAATAATATGTTTGAGAATAATTTTTAAATTTTATTTAATTTTTAGTGCTGATCATGAAGATCAGGATGTAGTATTATTTAACAGAGTAATGTTACCTGCTTATTATGGTTTATTACGATTATGCTGTCAACAATCACGCACTTTCACGAGACAATTAGCAGCACATCAAAATATTCAGTGGGCATTCAAAAATATAACACCTCATCCTACTCAATATTCGACTGTAAAATTTTTATTAATTTAAAGTTTATTCTTTTATAAAATTTATATTTAAAAATAAAATTTATTTTTTCTTACATAGGCTGTGGATGAACTATTTAAATTAATGCAATTGTTAGTTGCAAGACATTCTGATCAAACAGAACAAGAAGAAGCTGAAATTGCATCATTCAGAAGAGGAACTTTATCTTCGTACTTACAAGGATTAGATGGACGATCATGTTGGGCTACACTTATTTCTGCATTTCGGTATAATATATATTTTTAATATTTTTTTTTATTTTTATATACATATCAATTTAAAACAAAAATTAAAATATTTATATATATATTATATATATTGTCTTTGTATTATAAATTGATATATTTAATCAATTTTTTATAGTATTCTGATTGAATCAGATGATGATCGACTTTACGTTGTATATAATGGAGGATTAAGTATGGCTCTGGAAGCATTTCATATGTTGCATATCATGTATCATGAAGCCACAGCATGTCATGTTGCTGGTGACTTAGCTGAACTTATAGCCATTATTGTGGAACTTGTACGATGTATCAGAACTGCTAGAGATGGACCTGATGCAAGAAATATATTAGCAAATTGTAAAGAATGGCCAGATATTCTACGAAAATTAGCAACATTGTTAAATACATATAATCCTCCAGATATGAGAAATCTTGCTATAGATCTTTTGAAAGAACTTGTAATGCTTGTTCCTGCTGAAGCAATCTCAATTTTAGCACCATTGCTGTCACACTGCCATGCAGCTCTTCAAGAATCTCATGCTGCTGTTCCACCTGGTCCTTATCTTCCAAGAAGATCTACTCCTCCAGGAAAAATGCCTACTCGACCTGCTAGACCAATGGTTCAGATGGCAGTACCACATTCTCAATTAGAAGCATCAAAAGGAGTAGATCCAGAATATGATAATGCTTTACTTGAATTTTATTTACCATATCATGAACTCATTGATGTAATGTGCAGATTGGCAATTAATAACGATTGTATGACAGATACATTAGTTAATCTGAGTGCTATGTTAGGATTTGAAGGTAAATATTATTTGCTATCTAAAATTTGAGAAGTAAAATAGTTTATAATAATTATTTGATTACAGGTGTTCCATTACACTTAGCCTTATTTCCTAGATTATGGTTAGATGTTCATGCTGCTACACATATAGACAGAAAACATATTGCATCTCTTCTTTGTTCTTCCTATACAGTGGATTATGTAGATGCTGTGTTATTAGATGAAAGATCGTCGTTAGGGATACCAGCAATTCATGCTTTTCTCAAGACCTTCTTTCCAAAACTTGCTAATCATGTATTGACTGAACAAACTTGCTTACTTATTGACAATTTAGTTAGTTCTATGGTGGCAATGGTGGAAGCAGTAGATATTCAAGCTTCTGCACATAGATTAACGGGAGATTTAAGAGCTTTAGCTCTTGTTTACAATAGCAGTACAAGACTGAAGCCACCAAGTAGTTTGTTACCAGCTTTAGAAACGTTATTGTCTCGAACCAGAGCTATTAAAGTAAAAGAATCTAATCAACAGGAAGTAGAAGCTCCTACGAAAAAACGTAAATTTATGGTGAATGAAAACAATGAAACTAATGATAAAGAATTACATTTACCAATCAAAGAATTTAATGAGCAAAAAAACGTTTCTAACATAAACATCGAAGAAAAAGACAAAATAGAAGTAAATGATATGACTTCCTCTGATTCTGGAGATGATAAAACCATATCAAGAAACAATATTCAAGCAGAAAATATTTCTACAAACATCAGTACAATATCTCCAAGTTTAATTGATACTGTGACAACCAATAATTGTACGAATCAATTGCGATGTTCGTTGACTAATGTTTCTTGGTTTGAAATGTTGGAAAAGACGATTCTTGATTTGCAAACAATTGTGCAATTGCAAGCAAAAAATAACTAATTCTCTACATGTTTTGAATGGTGCTTTTATTATAGAAGCATATAATACAGGACTAAGTTTACATATAAATGTGTGATTCTTTAAGATAACAAGAGGAAAATTCAAGATCTAAATGGACAAATTTTAGTGCTCTTCTGTTATTAAAAAATGATACATATATTATTATATTATTACATATTTCTATATATGTATCAAATGCGATTTATTTTCCAAATGTAGGTAAATAAGATACTGTTGCCTATTTAAGTTATATTCAAAAAGGGAAAAAAAAAAAAAATCATCAATTTGAAGTAAACAATTTTCATTTTATATAATAAATGTTCGTTAGTGTTGTGAGATTATTTATCTCCTGATAATATTCATGTACACTTTTACAATATAAAACTACCCAGTATTCAATAATAGAAGTTGTGAAAAACTTTGTGAAATAATTTAAGAAACACAATTAAAACTTTTGTTAAAATTATAAGTCTTTCCATATTTAATTTTTCAACATATTACAGATTTTTTCCATTCTTTAACATAAATTATAAAATAATTGTATTTTGTCAATTTTTTAAATTGTATATTTTCAAATTTATTATTATTTACATATCTTATCTTTAAATAATTTGTCATTGTAATTTTCATCATATTTTTAATATATTTATGAATAATTAATTATATAATTAATTGTTCTACATATATAAAAAATTATAGACAATTTCACATTTATTCAACACAACTTTCTAAACTTTACATATATAATTATATTATTACATTTTTTTATGTTTAATGTCCAAATAATCAAAAAACTTTATCATTTAGATAAATAATGTTAATTTGATACATTTATTTCTGATATTGTAAATATGTTTTGTTATATTTTTAAAATAATTTGTTTATTTGAACAAAATTTTTAAAGACATTCATTTATATTTTGGACTGCAATCGTTTTGATTATTGAAACTATATTTCGCATAATTTTTTTGCAAAACTTAATTAAAATATTATTAAAATTTTATTTTGTAAAGATAGATTTTAGTATTCATTTAATTTATGTTTTAATTATTTTTCATATTATTGTAATAGCATTTATAATTATCGCAATTAAAAAGTATTTGAAACATTAGTATAAAGTATTTTTTGTTTATATAAGAAATATCTCAAGAAAGAAATATTACAAATATCTCACATCACAAATGAACAATTTTATCATTAGATTTCTAAAATATTTGTTAAAATCAGCAAAATATTATTTAAATGTAATTTTCTTATAATGTATAACAAACAAACTTGGAAACATATCCATATAAACTTTTATGTATGCGCTTAATTTACATGCACTGCTTTATTATATTTATTATTATTACATATTATATATATATATATATATATATATATATATAATAACTGTGCGCTATTAAAAAAAAAGAGGAAAATATAAATATATATATTTATTGTTTTTTTTTTACTAATTTGTTACATAAACAAGTTACTTTATCGCCATTTGTCAAACATTTTTGGGAATTTATCAAGAGATAATTAGTATAATTAAATTTTAATTTTTTTTATCCTTTCAGTAATTTTGTATTATAAAAAACAAATACGGGCTAGGATTTTTTGAGTTAATCTAATTGCTCAGTAAAATAATATTTCTAACAATAAATTACATATATTTCAAGAAATATATATTTTTTTAAATATTGGATATATTGAAATAAATAAGTTAGTATATCAGATCAATAATTTTGCTAGAAATATTAAATCCCAATTATTTAACAAAATATGTTTCTTAAAGTATTTTTATTTTAAATTATTTTATTCAACTCTATAGCCTAATATACAATTTAGATACAAATTCATAATTTTTTTTTATGTGCTTGATACAGAATTATATATACATGTTTTCATCATAGCTTATTATTAGACGATGGCACTAAAGTATAACTTGTCCATATTAAGATTCAAGAATCATCACGTGTATTTTTGATTTCGACGATATATTACAATAAGAAATGATTGAAAAGAGAAAGCAATGAATGTTAATAGTAAGATTATGTGGTATTTTTGTGCGATGTCTTTATTTTTTTGTCATCTTAATATTAATTAATTAATTGATTGATGATCATCTTGAAAAGTATTTTGTAGTTTACCTACTTATGAAATATACCTTTAAAAGAATCAAATTAAGGGATTAAATATAATAGCAATTTTATGATAGAATAAGTCATGATTTTTTGGGTGCATTTTAAGATGAATTACAGATTCTAGAAACGACTACCAATGATTATATGATTAATTAAGTTTCATGACAGTTATTAAGAAATTTAATAAGTATTAATGATAAAAAAAAAATGAAAAAATGAAAGTGTAATGATTAAATCAAAGTTTCTTTGTTATTTTCAATTACGTTAATATTATTTTTTAAAATCTTCGTCTTTTTAACGTATTATTCTTTAGTAAATATAAAATGAAAAACAGACAAAATATGTTCAGTAGTTTTACAAAAATTCAAATGAATAATTGTGTCCATATAATTAATATCGCATAATGTCTCAAATTGTATTTCTAATGTTTGACGTACGTATTTGTGATCAAAATACTGTGATTAGTGTTGGTAGATTTATTCGCTGATTGCAACAAACATGAATAATAAGCGTACTATACACGCACATACAGTATAATGAATTTTTCACTAAATCAAGTATTTTTAACTTTTACGTGCTGGCAGTGATTTATTGAGTTCAATAAAATCATAAATATAATCGAAAATAAGCTAAAAAAAAAGAAAAAGAAGAAAAAGAATAAAGAGTGTAAAATCATATAAAATTACATGCAAAAAAAAGCATTTATATTTACTTTTATTCATTAAAAGCGACAAATGCCTTTGTCTCATGAAACGCGTTTCGATAATCTCTATTTATAAATAAAAAAAAGAAGTACATGCGATAGACGTTTGTGCTTTTTAATAATTCGGAGATGGTTAAGACTGTATAAAAAATACTTGAGGCGATCTTATAATACTTTTGTCATTTTATTAACCTTCCGAAAATATTAAGCTATAATATCAAATTTACATCTTTAGCATGTCTTTACGTTTATGTATTCATTTATATACTTAAGGTGTATAGTTTTTGATCAATAATAAATAAAATCTTTTCATTTTAAATTTTGCATATGAAAACAATTTTACTATTTTTTAAAATTTCGTTTTGTGCATATGCAAAAAATTATGCGTTAATTAATATTTTATATATTCATGATGTGATTAATTAAACTGTGGAAAATAAATTTCTGGAATTTATAAAAAAAAAAATTTATCTTAATTTTTTAATTAATTTGAAATGAAAAATTAAAAAAAATTTAATAATAAATTTATTCATAAGTTTTAATTTTTTAATTTATTATATTTTTACTTAAAAAAAGAAAGATAAATTTTCAAATACAAATATTATATATTATCATGTAATCTATTTTGATTATTTTATTTTTTTTATTGATAATAATGGTGATATATACTATGTATAGTTAATATAGAATATTGGATAAATGACTACATAGTAGTATACAGTATTTACTTCTTACAACAGTTTATCATTTCTAATTGATGATAATTTTCTAAATATTTTTTTTATTTTTTTTAACAAGATATTAAGTAACACAAAAATTCAAAATTAAATAATAAGTGCTAAAAACAATTGATTATTTATTCATGATGGATAGTACGAAATCACCTATGGATAACCTCTTTAACATGTTATCAAGCTTTAGTGCAGGTCATGAAAAAGCATTAAAACAAGGCATTTATAATGCCGTGGCATTGTTTCTCTTGTGTCTAATTTCAGCAGCTGGGTACGGATTATATATTATATTGAAACCATTTGTAAAACCTTTAATCTGGGCTTTATTATGTGGCTCTGTTTTATTCCCTTTCAAATGCTCATTAACTACGATTGTACAATCGTGGTTTGAAAAAGCAGAAGTATCTCATACGCCTTTAATAATAAATTTAATAGTTTTACCTATGCAAATAGTAGATAAAGCTTCTGACAGTTTAGGATCATTTTTGTGGAAACAAATGAAATATATTGCTAGTGCATTTTTACTGACAGCATTAGCTTTAGGTATATATCATTATACACCTACTATATTAAGTTGTCTCATATGGAGAATATGTTTGATATTTAATACTATTTTTGGATTTTTTATAACAACTTGCAATACTTTTATGGTAATTTTTAATTGTTTAAAAAATGTTTTATAAAATATGTATTTTATTTTTGTCAATATTAATGTAATTTTTTCAGATTACATTTATACTTATTGGATATTTATCTATATTATATATTTATTGGACACCAAATAACTCTATTCATTTTCGTTATTCATCGTTTGTTATGTGGTTTATAATTAGTTTATATGTTTCTAATATATTAGGTGCTTATCAAATTATTGTATTTATAACATTACAAATACTATATTTAATAGGATTTATTTATGAAGTAGTACTTATTATGGAAAATCAAGAATTAGAAGATAAGCATATGACATTTATGGAAGCAATATCTTTTGCATTAACGAATAATTTAACTACAGATATGCAGCAAGATTCATTTTCTTCATCTTTTAAAAATGAAAAACTTATAAAAGATACTAATGAAGAAAATATAGATAACAAGACAAATATAGACAAGAAGATTGAATATCAAGAAACAAAAACAAAATTTTCCAAAAAATCAATGTCATTGGATGCAAATAATAAAACTGTAATGAGCCATAAATTGCAATCTTCTAACTCTATGTCATTACGTGATCGTTATTTGTTAAGAAGATTAAAAACAGAATTACGAATATCTATAGATATAGAAAATGATAAAGTTGATACTGACAAATATATGTATGGTATATTATATGCTTGCATAGGTATGCTTTTTTGGAAACATAGATGGATGATATATATATTGATTATTCCTATAGCTTTTTATATCATTAAACAACTTAGTAGTTATTTTGGATTATGGAAAATGATTGAAAATCAATATAATATTATAAAACAAATTATAAAAACATGGTGTATAAAAAGACATCAAGCTCTCTTACCAGCTAATATTAGAGGTTTATATAAATTTGGAATCATAATTGATGAAAAATTAACAAAAATTTTAAAAGCTTCAATTGATTCTGTTGTAACAATTGCTGTGATTTTTGGATTACTTATATTTACTACTTGTACTTCTATTTTTATAACAATACAGGTAAAATGAATTTATTATAAAAATTATTTTATATATTTTACAAATAATTATACATTATTATAATTTTTTTAGGTTTATACAGAAGGTATGCATCTTATTCACATTACTGGAGAAATACTTAACTCATCTTTAATGAACAATTCAGATATTGATTGGTTACCTGAACACTGGGAAGATTCAGTTAATAGTGTATTGGATAATGCTTATACATATGGGCGGAGTGCTATTTCTGATGGAGTAAGATATATGTATATTCTTATTATTGATAAATATATCTTAATAATGATACAACATATATATGTGATATAGATAAAAGGTTTAGTAAGAGATCTAGATGCTACTAAAGCTGATCAAATGGAAAAGAAAGTTTTAGAACTTTGGGATAGACTTTATCAAGCATGGATGATGTCTAATGCAGACTCTGATTTAATTGGACCTACTGTAGATGTTACAGTAGCTTATTCAGTATGGGAAAGTTTTAAAGAAAGTTTTGGAAAAACACCTTTACGTAAGATTTTGTATTTAAAATAAATATTAATTCTTATTTTTGTACATTTTTTATACATAAGTATTCTAATATTAATTAAAAATTATTTGATTAATATTTTTTTTTATATAGAATTATTTAACATGACTGGTATACAAAACTTTATAAAGGAAAATATTGGAACTTTTATGTCAGTATTGGATTCCATTTGGAATATAGTTAAAGGAAATATGTCTGTGATATTAACAATTTTTACAGAACTATTTTACATTATACTTATGAGTGGAACGGCAGTATTTAATTTTATCCTAAGTATGGTAATTATCAATCAAAGTTATATATAATTTGAAAATATTTAATATATATATATATATATATATATA